>NC_056747.1:1013421763-1013559263 GCF_019279795.1 Protopterus annectens | reverse complement strand
TGAATTTAAATGTAAGACTGATTACATTAAACAGGGAATGAACAATGACACTTATAGTAAAAAACTGGATGACTTATCGAAACTTATGTTTAAATATAAATCCATTATGATAGAAAACGGATATTTAAGAGAATGTTTACATAGGAAAATCGTCCCTAAGGGGTTACGGACTTGGAAGTACCCCAACAATGTGCAATTGGGGTCGATTTTCCATAAGCAATTACTTGAAGTTTTTAATAATTGTGGTATGCAAATAATGGAATGTATTATTGAAGAGAATGAAAGAAATTTGGTTACAACACTTGAACAAATTAATATTTTAGATGAACAAATTAAGGATGACTTGGTTTTTGAAATTAGGGAAGAACGACTCAAGTTTGTTAATTTAAAAGAGAATATTGATAAGAAGTGTACTGATTTAGTAAAAAGAAAAACAGATAAACTAAGGAGGGACATTTTAGAATACGAGAATCAGACATGTTACCCCAACCCCTTGAAAAACTCAAAACCCCCTGGTAGGTCAACCTACGGACATAATAGAGAGTGGATAGATAATGATCAAACAAATAGGAAAAATAGGAGGTTTGATGCAACAAATTTTGACTATGACACTGAATTTCCTCCATTGGAAAGGGAGTATACAGACTTAGATCCCAATTATAAAAGGAATGAAAATTTTCAGAGGAGGGGGGGGCTAAGAGGAAGAGGGAGATACAGACAATAGTAATCCCCGAATTCAACGACATTTATGAAACACAAGACATTAAGAAGGAGGGCAACACATGGACGTTTAATGGTTTTACTATTTATAATTTTAGTCAAATAGAATTAAACAAAGAACAGTTTACTCTTATGGAAAAAGGTTTTAAATTTATTCTGAAGGTAAAGGGGAATAAGGTACAAACATTGTTGGACATGAAAATGTTCTTAAGGAAAATGAACCTAGAATTGCTTTATTACAAAGAAGGGATAGGTTCAGACCCCATTAATGGACAGGTAAGAAAAGACCAAAGTATATTAAAAAACAAATCCACCTACAACCCCCCTATACAGGCACAGTTAAAGAACTTTGAAAATGTTATGGAAGAAGCTATTAACAGGATAGATAAGAAGGTGGGATACAGAGATAATTTGGATTCAAAAGAAAAAGAGAAATTAACTGAATTAAAGCTTGACAAAGGAATTAGGGTAATGAAGCCCGATAAGGGTGGGGGGGTTGTAGTGATGGACCTAACCGAATATGATGGTAAGATGAACGAAATTCTAATGAATGAAATTAAATATAGGGTGGTATCCAGGAACGAGATTAATTTAGCATACAAGAAGATAGACATAGCCCTGGAGAACATGGTTATGGAAGCTTTGATTGACAGCAAAATGTACTCGTATTTGAAGAAGGACAAACCCAGGATTCCAATAATCTTTGGCATTCCAAAAATACATAAAAACAAGGTCAATCCCCCTCTAAGACCTATTGTTTCAGCGGAATGCTCCAAAACTACACCATTAGCAAAATTTGTAGACATTAAAACTAAACACATATGGCGGCTGAATAAGGAGGCCATATTAAGAGATTCCTGGGATTTATTGAGAAATTTAAGTACGGAGTTGTTTGATAAAGATTTAAAATTAGTAACCATTGATGTAGTGGATCTCTTTGGCTCCATACCATACGACGAAGGGACAAGGATGTTTGAGGAAGAGATATTCAAGGACCAGACTTTAACATCAAATGACAAGATAGTGTGCACAGGCTTAATGGACCTAATTTTAAGAAACAATTTTTTGACCCACAATGGGGAATTTTTTCAACAGGTCCAAGGAGTAGCGATGGGGGCAGCCTGTGCACCTACTTTTGCTAATCTGGTCCTTGCAAATTGGGAAGAGAAATACATCTTCCAAACAGAATATAATAAATATTGCATAATGTATAGACGGTTCCTGGATGATATTATAATTTTTTGGAAAGGTAATTTAAATAAATTAGAGGAATTTATAAATTACCTAGGGGAAACCACCTCTTTTTTAAAGTTCACTTACAATATTTCGGAAAAAAATATTTTTTATTTAGACATAGAGATAATGAAAGACAGTGATTCTTGGGAAACAAAAGTATACAGAAAGGACACCTACGTCAACTCGTTCCTACACTATGAAAGCAGCCACCCAATTTCTTGTAAGAAGAATTTGGTGAAAGGCCAATTTGTAAGGGGTTCAAGGATGTGTAGCCAGGACTCCGAATTCGCAAAAGAATGTGATAGTTTGGAAAAGATGTTCCTAGAAAGAGGTTACCCAAAAACCTTCATAGAGGAACTAAGGAAGGAGGTAACATTGGGGAGAAACGGAAGATTTAGACCAATAAAAGGTGAGAAGGAAGTTGTACAGAACATGGCAGGGTACCCCGCAGTAAGCCAATACAACTACCAACATGGATTGGTATTGGAATACAATGCTATAAATATTAAAGTCAGGGAGATATTTTACAAGGAATGGGATAAGTTTAAAGCATTGACTGACTTAAAGGGGCTTCCGGATATGACACCCAGAGTAATATATAAAAATTCTAGGAACATCAAAAGCATTTTAGAGACAAATAATAGTAGTAGGAAGGGGGATAGACCCAATGCTTTGAAACTTGGCACATACAAATGTGGTAGGTGTAGGCAATGTGAATTTATATTCAATGAAGAAAAAGTTTTCTTAGAAAGTAGACGCACTTGGATAAAAAGTAAGGGGTATTTTAACTGTGAATCCCAAGGTTTAGTTTATTTGGTCATATGTACAGAATGTACCTCTTTTTATGTTGGAAAGACTGAAAGATCTCTGAAAAAGAGGATATATGAACATATGTACGAGATAAGAAGTAGAAAAGAAACTAATGCACTTTTTAGGCATTCACTGTTATGTGAAAACTTTAGATACAAATTCTTTGTGATTGACCAAATAAAAAAAGATTTAAGAGGGGGTCCATGGGAGGAAATGGTTGGCTACAAGGAACTGTGGTGGCAGGTATACTTGAATGCCAACAAAGCCCCGGGATTGAATGAATACATTTCCATCAAACCACTGTTAAAGTTAAAAGCAGTAAAAAATTGATAAAGGCAATTTAGAATATGGCCACTGGGTGGCATTGCACTGTTATACCAATAGAACACTAAATGAATTTAATACATACATCTTAATAGTTTTAAACATGATTATAAATGTATTTTAGGATTGTTTTTTAATCAAAAGAAAAATTGATATTAAATAAATGTGTTTAGAGTAAGTTATTTATGACATACACTACACAAGCAATAGAAATGGCAAAAGTTGATTTTAATTCAAGCTGTTTGGATTCCGTGGGATTGTTTTAGTACTTGATTAAATTGAATGTATGAACTTTTGATTGGTTCTACACTATTTTAAATAGGGTATAAAATGTATCAGAAACCAGGTCACATGCTAAATCTGATGAAGTCTATGGGACGAAAACGCATGGTGTTAACGGCGTTTATTTGGTGTTTTTAAGTGAATAAAGACATCAACTGCAACTTTCTCCTGGGACTTTCTTTATTTCTTGGTAATGCTAGTAATAACATGTTTGGTTTACTAACTTCATTGATGCAATCACATGGAGGTCAATTTTTAATGCATATGCATAGTTTACTATGCTATAAGAAGGGAAATCAGTGATCAATCCATTCATTCCACATGTGCTTATATATGTATTTGCTTAAACAGACTGACAGTTTATCAATGCCATTATAATAATGCATTTCAAAGTTATGGCAACATTCTGAAGTAGTGCTTGAGGTACTCCTTTCATTAGTATAATTTTGTAATTGAAATGCAGTAATAATGTGTTTTTGGTGTTACATGGCTTTAGTCAAACTAACAGAATGTTAGGAAGTGATAAGGTGTGGCATATTGTGCTGGATAACTATGAATTAGGCTTCAGTAAACACTAACCTAAATGTTAACTTACTCAGGATTTCTGTTTAAATGCTGCAGCATAATTAGATTTCATGAAGACATACTGTGTGCTGATTCTCATTTCACCTGCCATCGCTGCTGAATGCAACTCACCAACGACCACTAGAAATCAATTTACACCTATTGGACAACATACACCAATGTGTATAACCTAAGATTCACACAAATCAATTTACCTGAGCTTCATTTGCATAAGAAACTATAAATGGAGCTGAATTTCTTTCAGTAGCTGTAAAGCCACCATTTTTAGCTGTGATCAGCCCAGTTTGGCAGCATTTAATACGGGGAAAATGCACATTTTTAAAGTTAGCTAAAACGCTTTGGACTTATATTGGCATGCTATGCAAAACCAATTTAATGCATAATATTCTTTCAAGAAAATCATTTGTTTTACTGTGACGTGAATGTAATATGCAATTGGTATATGTTGATGTCATGACAGGAGTGGTAATGACAGGACTTGTGAATCTAAAGTGCTGTTTACTAGATGTGCATACATGGTGGTATAATGTATAAAGGAAATGTAAGGGGGGAACAGACAATATTTTATTCTGTGTTGATCAGGTTATGACTAATATATGCTGATACTGGAAATGACAGATGCTTATAATACTTTCATTTGTTGATGATGATGATGATGTACAGAGTCCTGGTGGAAAAGGTGAACAGCACATTGAACAGGTTTGAACTCTGTTTTACTTTATCAATACGAATGTCATCTGCAGACAGAGGCAAGACAACTTCAGCCCTAAAGAGAACCACATCCTCATAGGGACCTCAGGAAATATGGAAAGTGCCTTTTTGGAAAGTGTTTGGGGGCGGGACAAAACAAACAGAGAGCAAAGGTATGGAACCTGTGGAATGTTCTGGATATAAATACTGTTTTGGTAAGAAACTGCACATTGATGCAGTGCAAGAAAAGAGCAACAATATGGTTGGACATGACAGGGCAAAGGTAAGGCAGAATACAGTTGCCCTTAGCAGTACCACTGGGGTTCTCCTAAACTTATCCCTTTAATATCCATGAAGAATACCTCCTCTCCAAATAGAGATGACTATGACACCAGTGAGGATGGCACAGGCATAATCAGAGGTTGTGTGGGCACTAGCAATTACCCACCTCAGCAGCAACTACAGACATCCAGCCAATAAGGTTCATAGGTTCATAGGTTCATAGGTTCATACTAGGCTATCTGCCCGAGGGCATTTACAAGCCTAGCCCATAGTTTTGTGGCTTACGCCACCCCTTTAGTATGGGGAACTATACCCATTATTTTGCTGTGCCTCTGTTGAGCAGTGACACTGAGGTAATCCCTGGGGTATATCTGCGATCTCCCATCCATTGGTCAAGATTTCTCTTGAACAAGGCCAGCGAGGTGCTCTGCCTCACATATACCGGGATTTTATTCCACAGCATAGGGAGTCTTTGGGTGATGAATCTATCCCTCCAGCACGTCCTATTAATAGCCGTGTCGAGGTTTAAGTCTCCGCCCTTGTGGCTCTGACGGATCTAGATTTTTGAGGTGAAGCATATTCATCAAATCTGGGTTTGACATGGCCTTGTATGTTAGGCAAAGGTCACCTCTGAGCAAGCGGTAAGTGACTGAATAGAGCTGGAGTTCTTTCAGTCGGGCAGCATAGGACAGATGTTTGAGACCCTTTATCCTTTTGGTGAGGAACTTTTGTGGCCTCTCCAGCTGCTGCAAGTGTCGGGTCAGATACATTCGAATGGGGCATTGTACTCAATCATTGGTCTGATGAGTGATGAGTATAGGGAGACTATGACCTCCCTTGATCTAGATGAGAATCCCTTCATGATAAGGTGGGCAATGTAGAAGGTCTTCCTAACTACTTTAGCTACATGGGTGTCGAATGACAGACTACTATCAACCTGGGTCCCCAGGTCCCTGATAACTTCTTCTGTACTCAGTGGATTGCCACCTATTTGGTAGCTAGGGTAACCTTGTTTTTCCCGAAGGGTATGACTATGCATTTTTGGCATTTAACTTTAGGCCATGGCTCTGGCACCAGTTATCCGTTTCTGTGAGACCCTTCTGAAGGATATCTGTGTCAGATGTGTTTTCTACTATGGCGCCCAGTTTGCAGTCATCTGCAAACTTTGTCAGCCATAACCCTCCTGTGTTTGCTTGTACTTGGAAAAGTAGATGCCAAACAAGAGTGGGCCCAGGACTGAGCCCTGTGGAACACCACTTGTGACAGGCTTTGAGTCTGACATGGCGCCAGCAACTCTGACCCTGTGGGTTCTGTCACTCAGCCAGTTTGCAACCCATCTTGTGATGTATGGGTTAACATTTAAGCTGATGAGTTTTTCAATGATACCCGAGTGGGGTATTGTATCAAAGGCCTTCGCCAGATCGAGGTAGGCTGTATGGACTGCCTTTCCCTCATCAATGGCTTTGGTGACTGTTTGAAAAAGTCAACCAAGTTTAGAAGGCATGATCTGCCTTTGACAAAGCCAAACTGGGATGGATCCAAAGTCTGCAAATTCCCTATGTCTTTATTTATGAGGTCCATTATGATACTCTCCATGGCTTTGCAGATAAGGCTTGTCAAGCTAATGGGCGGTAATTTCCAGGGTCGGTGGAGGCACCGCCTTTGTGAAGTGGGACCACAGTTGCAGTGCGCCACTCCTGGAGTGCGTATCCAGAGGTAAGACTATGATTAAACAGCTGTCCTAGCTGTGGGTTTAATTCCTCGTTGAGTTCGTGGAGCACACAGCCGGGGACACCATCAGGTCCCATGGATGCTGTGTTTTTGCTTTGGAGAGAGCAGTTCTCACTTCGGCGTTGGAGATGTTTGCGGGGCTGCAATCCCTTGGCATAGGTCTCTCTCCTTTTGGGGAGGGGAGAAGTTTGCACTGAACCTGTCAGCCAGTATGTTGGCAATGTCTGTAGGATCAGTACTCTTCACATCATTTTGAACTAGTTCTGAGCATATCTGGGAGTTTCCTCCCAGGTTTCTAACATAGCTAAAGAAGGCCTTATGATTGTCTTTTGAGTCTTTAGCTATTTTTCTCTCAAAATTTGCTTTGGATGATTTTATGAGAGCTCTTAGTTTTTACTTATAGTGATCAAGGGTGTCTTACCTTTTAAGGATTTTCCTCTATCTTGTGGTAGCTTCCTCCTTTGTTGTAGAGTTTGTTCATGGCTGGGGTCCACCAGAGTGGGCGCTTGCCTTTGGTACAAAGAGTCTTTGTTTTGCTTGGGATTGCCTTATCCATGCAGTCCTGCAGGTGCTGGTAGAAGGCATTTGTAAGTGATTCAGCGGCTTGAGTACTGTTTTCCGTCGGCTCGGGGGCCTTAAAGGAGACCACACTAGTCTTTAGAAGTGTGAAGTCGGCTTTCGAGAAGTTCTTTACTGTGGTCTTTTTTATTTCAGGTGGGGGTGGGATGAGGACCTCCAGCGAGATTAGTTTGTGATCTGATCTCACCAGTGAGGGGTATACTTCCGGTGTTGAACATTGTGCTCCCACGTTCGTGATGATGAGATCAAGTATGTTTTCTACTCTTGTGGGGATGGTGCATCCACCTTGGCAAATTCACATAAAGAAGATTACTGCAGAGGTTAACTCTTACATGTAACACATGATAATATGTGTCAGCAGGTGAATCTTACATTTCTACCCAACATAAAAGTGGACAGAGTGTGCATAATAAGTGTCCTCCGCACCTCATTACACAACATTCATTACTGTGCTCAAAGGTGTCAGTAATAATGTCATTAATTTATATTTTCCAAGGTCAGCAGAAATGAGCAGCTCTACTGAACCAACACAGCTAGAGGAAATCGACAGCAGAATGGTTGTTGATGATAATAGCATAACATGTATATTTATGAGACAGCCTGAGGACAGTGGTACACAGCTGCCAAATTTAGTGGCAGGATCACATACCCACAATAGGTACATAACTATTCAAGAAGTGACACAAGATCACAAAGTTAAGTAGATGAGAACATTACATTGTAGGCTGTAAAGGGAGAGAACCATTTACCTTAACACTAGTGTTTCCTCAACCATAGGAACAGCTTCAGTAGAATTGCATGATCTCAGAGGTAGAAGTGTCCACTGTGACACCTGTGCAAAGGGGGTTCCAGGTGCAGGCACATGTAACAGCTACCTCCAGAAATATGAAAAGCATTGGCTGTCCAGCAGCAGATGTGTTAGGACATTGTTGAGGCTCATTCCACAGCCAGAGAAATGTATTTGAGGATTTCCACCACTGAATGGAAATGGTAGAGAGTAGGGATGATACAAAGGTCACAGTTATGTACAGTATGGTGACACACACAATAGCCATCTGCACCTCCATAGGTACACTAGTCAGGACCTACCAGACCCAAATAGGAAACAGTGGTGAATGGTGACAAAGACCGGTTACTGTCCAAATGTGGGGGCAAGGTAGGTTGCACACCACATGAATCTCAGGAAATTACAGGAAAAAGTGTGGAGGATGCAACAGAAAAGAGGGCCTTATCATCATTTATCTGCACACAGCAGGGCCTTTCATTTGAGAACTCGGTCACTCAGCACTGTGAGATTACTATCTGTTGGATCACCTGTACCCAGTAAGTCACATCATCAAGTAAGTCACCGTCAAGCTCACATGGTAGTACTTTCTCACAATCACAGACATAGTCATCCACCTTATCCTGAGAGAATGTTATGCATGACACATTTGAAGTACTGTAAGGCAGGGTTGTCAGTGCAGTTACTGAAAGTATAACATGTGACAATTCACCAGCATGTATTTAAGTAGGCTAATGACATTAGTTAAAGGAAAAGGAAATATTAAAAAAAAAAAAATATATATATATATATATATATATATATATATATATATATGGATCTATCTGAGAAGGTCGAAAGCTCACAACACCGCCAACCATATGGCCAACACCATATGACCGACAGCTGAAATCTTGACATCATAAGTAGACCATGAAAAAGGAAAATAAAATTTCCTTTCAACGGCTCTGCCCCCTAGACCCCCCCGTAACTTTAATATACCAACTCCAAAATCGCACTTCAGTGTAGGAATGGAAATCTTTCCATTCCGCCCTATAGTGAGATGCTGGTTCCGCATTGTCGACATTCCGAATGTCGGTCATATGGTGTCGGCCATATGGTTGTCGGCAGTGTTGGCAATGTCAGGTAGACCTACATATATATATATATATATATATATATATATATATATATATGTATTTGGCTGGGGGCACAGGGCTAAAGTGACATTCGGCTGCAGAGAAATATGGCTGTTTGCAAATTCCCTGTGGGTAAAGAGAAGCACACACTGCCATGCTCACAGCTTTAATAACCAAATGCATGGATGTAGAAAAAGTAATGATTGCTGTGTTCAGCATACAGTACATACTTATGTAACTACAACATGTAGAAGTGTGCTACAGCATGGAAGAAATCCTGCAGGCTACTGTAGTCACGTTTATGGTCCAGTATGCATTTTAGGTAATGTTCCCTAGACACTGTGAAGGGGTAGCGGTCTACACACACTGATTATAAAGGCACCTCCCATTGTGCACTGCATTTTTACTGCCACTGACATGCACTCTGGCCAGTCTGCTGCTGATGTCTGCTATATTGCCTGCTGTCTCATGTTGCCTTGGGGACCATCAGGGGATATGTGTATTTATTTGCCCAGATGCAGGCATGAATATTTTGCTTATATGAAGAGATTTTCATGTCTAAACCACTGCAAAATACTGCATGGGAGCAGTAAACTCTACTTTCCTTTTGGGGTGACAGTTGTCTGTAAAGGGTCACTATCAATAAATACTGAGGCCATGTCCCAGTGACTGATGGATTAACTGAAAGGAATTGGCAGAATTTCTTGATTGTTGTTTAGACACAGCTAGGATACCATATTCTGGTGCAAAATGGTAGCAGATAAAATTCAGCTCTGAGCTAACATAGTTATAGCAAATAGTGTTGTAATTAACAGAAAACAATGTTCATGTCTGAGGCCAGAAATCACACATTTTGAAGGTCAAAGCTTAAAATATTTGTAAGGTTAACAGGTCCTCATGTCGAAGATAGTTCATATTATCTAAATCATATACCAACCCTTGAAATAATACTTTGACAGACAATCATATACAATCCATTCTTAGGTTACAGAATGGAAATTCATTTTCTATACAACTGACTCCTTTACAGTGCACATATTTAGGGACAGCCAAAACTTACAAACAGCCAGTCAAATAGGTAAATATGTCCTTTCAGATCATCTCATACCAGCCAATGAACAAAGATACATAATTCCTTTTTGATTATGGTCAGTCTGTTCTTCCCACTCATCCTCCATGTCCACTGAATTCAAAGGGTCCACCAATTTAGGATTACAATTTCTTCCAGCTCAGTATCAGTCCTTTGATATACTTCTTTCAGTTTGGTCAGTGTCTTTCTAAGCTTAATTTACCATATTCTCTACCTTCTATACACTCTGTATCTTCTTGGCTGTAGCAGAGTTTTTGAGAAATGTTTTTCTTTAGGCATTTTTACTGTGTTTTTCCTGATCAGTAATAGCTTTCACTGCTGATGATATTTAGAGAGCTAGGGCTGTTTGGCAGAAATTTTATGTAAATTCTGAAGACAATGTAGCAAGTTTGTTGAACAGTGAGATTATGTGAGGTAGTGCCAGCTATACCAGGGAGAGTAGGGCAGTGCATATGTAACATATGCCAGCATAACTAGCTGGAGTTTTGTAAAGAATTTGATGTCATTTGAATATCAAACTAATTTGTACAGATGATTGTGTTAAAAATGTATTTGTAAAGTTTCTTGCGTTAAAAATGTATCAACAGTGGGTCCTGCTGGACAGAAAAGAAATATACATGTATGTTAGACTGTATTGTAACTGATGAAATGTATATATGCCAACAGAGGAAGGGGTTAAGCTCCACCCAGCAAACCTTAAGAACATATTTATTTAATTATTGACATTTGTTGACCTGAAAAGTCCACTGGGTTGGGAATCCATTTTCAGTGGAGGCCCGGGGAGAAAAGCTCCGCAATTAACAATAAAAGTAAAATATGTAAAGCAAAAAACTTTATACAAATAAATAGCAACAGTAAGCAGAGGTTTAAGGTTTTACAGATATAGTTTGAAGAGAAAGAAGTTAAAAATATTTATATACAATGTACAACTTATTAATATGAATTAAAAACCTTAGGTAGCCATTGGTATTGCAGTACAAGAAAATTGAAGTGTTTCCTTTGGTATCTCATGACACATGACAAAGAGGTAAAACTCATGGTGGTAGAAGATAGCAGTGATAGAGCTAATATTATCAGGGTAGGCTTTTTTTTATTATTATGGAGCTGGCTTACAATTTAAGTACCCCTGGTTTATGGTGGTTTTATTGATTGACATTGGCATTCATGGTTGTTAGGGAGATATGTTTATAATGTTACTTTGAATTTCTTTATGCAGTCTATTTGGGTAATATGGGAGGGTAGAGAGTTCCATGTTTTAGCAATGCTATGTGAGAACAGGCATTGCCCAGCTCTTTTATTTGGCTTGGTTACATTTAGAAGTGATTTACTGGAGGATCGAAGGGTGTGTGCAGGGACATAACTTAGAAGTATTGATGACAGTGCTGGACAGTTATTTGGTGTATAAATTAGTCTGTGGGCTAGCATTAGTTGGGTAGAGCAAAGATAATTAGGGAAATCCAACCAGTTCAGTTCCTTTTTTGCTTGGCAATGATGTGAACGGTTTGGCTTTCCTAAGGCAAATTTTGCTATTTTATAGTAGCAGGACTGGAGCTTGTTGCTGAGAGAGGAGTGAAGATTAGTAAAGATGGTGCTACCATAGAGTAAGGTAGGGATTAGTAAGGTGCTTGCTAGCTTTGTTTTGGTGTCATTGTCCATGTAAAGCTTATGGCGATAGAGTTTGCCAAGTTTAAAGTGTGTTTTCTTTATTGTGTTGAGGATATGTGTTTCAAAGGTGAGTTTATTACCAATTGTAATGCACAGTAGTTTGGCAGATTTTACTATTTCTATTACAGTTTTGTCTTTAGCATAAATTCTGAAGTCTATGCCTGGTGCTTTTGATGAGAATAATAGAAGTTTTGTTTTTTGGCATTTAGTAGAAGTTGAGAATTGTTTAGCTAAGACTCAATATCTATAAAGGCATTTTGAGTAGCTGATAGTAGGTCAGAGAAGTTGTTTGAGGTTGAGATTATAGTTGAATTGTCAGCGTACTGGATAATTTTACCTAGTTGTGTGACTTTGTAGAGGTCATTGATAAAGTTGTTGAAAAGTAATGGACCCAGAATGGAACCCTATGGGACTCCTATGTTGTTTGACAGGTAATTGGATTGAGCATTTTGCCACTTTACAGATTATCTATTTTTAAGGTATGATGTAAACCAGTTGAGGGATGTAGGGCCACAGCCAAGCTTAGTCAATTGGGTTAAAAGTTTAGTATGTGATACTGTGTCAAAAGCCTTAGACAAATCAAGTAGGATTACTGATGTAGGGTGACCTGCATCTAAGGCTTTGTTGACAGTATCAGTGAAGGAAAGTAAGGCTGTGGTGGTGCTGTGTTGTGGGCGAAAACCATGTTGAGTGGGGAACGGAAGGTTGTTGTCAGTAAGGTACTTGAGTAATTGTATGTGTACACACTTTCAAGCATTTTGGATAAAGGAGAAAGTATAGAAATGGGGAGATAGAGAGGTCATGATAGTTTCCACCTTTATGTAGGGGAGGGATGATAGATTTTTTCCATAGATGTGGAACACAGCCTTCTGTGATAGAGCGGTTAATAACAATACTTACTGGGTTTGAAATTGCATTTGCTGCTAGCTGTAAGTATTCTGGGGGAAGATTATCTGCAGAAAGAGAGCATGGTTTTAGCTTTTTAAGTAGCTTACATATAAGGGATGTGGGTATTGGTTGGATGGAGAATGAGTGATTTGTGGGAGTATTGGAATTGTTATCAGGAGGAATAGGTGAGTTGCCAGTTTGTTTGGGGTTATCTATATTTTGGGAGTGAGGGCTTGGGTTTGTTGGGAGTCTTTAATTAAGTTTTGAATGGTGGTAATGAAGTGGGTATTGAAGTTGTGGGAGATTTGTTGAGGGGTCTTATCTGGTGCAGGAGATGGATTCTGAATAGTGCCAGGGTTAAGAAGGCTGGAGACTGATTTCCAGAATTTCCTGGGATTATTTTGTAGGGGTGTTAGTCTAGAGGAGAGATAGTTTTTTTTTATCTTGTATTACTAGTTTTTTGGCTCTAATTCTTAGTTGTTTGAAGCTGGTTTTGTTTTGTTGTGTTATATCTTTATGCCAAGTTTTCCATGCTTTGTCTCTTTGGAGGATACATTGTTTGGTTATTTTTGTTAGCCATGGGGCGTGATTTACTTTTGTTCGCTTGACACGTAAGGGGGCTAGACTGTTGAGTGTATCTATGAAGAGATTATTAAAGTAATGAACTGTTTCATCTAGTGGAAGTGTGTTTAGAGGAATCCAGTTTAGGTTTTTTAAAATGCTTGAGAATTTATTCTGGTGGAAGTGGGCAAGGTTTCTGGATGCTTTGTAGGAGTGAGTTTTGGCTATGTGAGAGTGTGTCCTGTGGGTGTATGCTGGGGAGGTGATCACTTAGTATATTGGGTAGGGTTCCGGAATTGGAGTAATTGCGGGGGTGAGTAACTAATATCCAGTCTAAGACTGAAATTAAATGACTTGGTTTAGGCCATAAATATTTTATCTCAAATGCCTGATTGCAGCCATTGATGCAATGTTTGGGCTGGGATCCTGGTCTTATTGTCCTTAGTGGTGAACTAATTGCTACCCTGGGGAGCCAGAGAATGGGTGCTTGGTCTCTTCAGGAAGGATGAAAGGGCTGGAGTTGTTTTACAGTCTCCAGATGCTTGAAGAAGCCTTAGCAAAGTTCTAGGTGTGTATTGTGACACATTTGTATCAGATCCTGGCTCAGCTTCTAGTTAGGGGGTAGTGTGGGAACCACAGAATCAGGTAACCAGATGTGATGTCATTCTGTAGCCAGTACTGAAATTATATTTAGTTACAAGCAAGAGATGTGACAGATCACTCTCAGCACTCTGTTTTGGAACCAAGACCACTCACCCACTTCATCTTGCCTTGTTTAAGTAAGTAACTTAACTAGGGAACAGTAATTCTTCAGTCAGTTATGAAAATATAGTGAGATTAGCTAAAAGTACTGTTTCTCTGTATCTGTCTGAGTCTTTTCATCCGTGTTATTTTTAAAATTTCCTGTGAATTGAAACTCTGGTGTTTATTGTATATAGATATTCAGTACTTTCATGTTTTTCGTTTATTATTTATTATTAAATGTATCTAAACCTTTCATTGTGGTGGGTCTTTTAGAAAATATTTTAACTTTTGACTGTACTTGCATTTATGTAGTGGTACTGTAGCTGCGTGCTCCTGAAAATCTTACTGCCTGGAAACACTACAATTTGTATAAGTATTAATTTTACTAAGAGTAATTGGGTACCCTGGTAAGAGCCTTAAAATAGTTGTCTGGTGGCAGTGAATCTACCTTATAGTATGGGTGGAGGTGGCATAGTGGGTAAATCTGTGCCATCCTTTCCCAGGTGTGTGTGTGTGTGTGTGTGTGTGTGTGTGTGTGTGTGTGTGTGTGTGTGTGTGACAGAGTGTGTGTGTGTGTGTGTGTGTGTGTGTGTGTGTGTGTGTGTGTGTGTGTGTGTGTGTGTGTGTGTGTGTGTGTGTGTGTATGAAAATCAAATCTCAATGAGAGTGTGTGTCAGTTACTTGGAACAGGGACACAGAGCACTGATATATACAGAGAGAAAGGTGGAGTCTTATTTAGGGAATGGAGAGGAAGTCCAACCTCAGTAGTGGAATGTGCTCTTAAGGGAAATTGTGCTTGGTACAGAGAGCTGCATCTGAAAATGCTGTGTGCATTTATTTTTGTTCTAACTGAATGTTCCCACCAGTGTCAGTGGTGAGGATTGAGGCTTCTTGATTACTGACCCAGAGGAGGGATGTCACAAACAATATATTTAAAGAGTAGCAGCACACTGTGAGTTTCTTTAAAATGTCAAAGAACTGCTGTCTGTTTCAGAAAAAAGCTTTATTCTCAGAGATTGAGGGGTTATCAGATGTTAGAAGCCATATCAAGCATTTTGTCACATTTGAATTTTGTGGTACAGCACCTGCATAACATGGATGCTTTAAAAGCATTGTTGAACCTCTTGCCAAAAACATACTGCAGATCTTAAAGTGGACACAAAAGACTTTGAAATAATTTATGGAATTCTGCTTGACCTCATTGATGAAATGCAGAGTAAAGATACCAAAACAGACTTTTAAAAAGTGACAAGTTGTGTACGAGCAAATAAACCTGAGGATTCAGTAAAGTCTTGTGCATGATGAGCAGCAGTGCTAATCACATATGCATGGAGCACATCATGCTTACATGAATACAAGTGGAGTTTCATGGCCAGCAATAGTGTTGCCTGCAAGGAAACTGTGCAGAGCAGTTTAAACGCAGAAAGAAGATGCATACAAATGTGCCTATGGACAAACCTCCTTGGCGAGATTTCGTGGAGAGCCACAATAACTACCAGGGCTGAAAATGCTACAATAACAGCAGTATTAATACATTAAAGAAAAGTGTACTCAGTGCAATGTACATTATAACAATTATTGGCAGAATAAAATAATAGATGGGGGGGTGAATGGCAAGGGCAGATACAATGTAACATACACTAGGGAAGGAAAGTGTGCTGATGAAAATGGGCGCAGACATGAATGATAGGCATGAGGAAAGAGGAAGAGGGCATGTTAAATATGGCAATGTATCCAAAATAGGATATGTCAATGTCTGTACACTTTCAAGACAAGTCAGTAGCATAACATTAAGTATATATATATATATATATATATATATATATATATATATATATAGATAGATAGCAAAACAGCAAAAAGTCATTGGAACCACAAACTGCTCATTGCATATGTGTTTATTGACAAATAAATAAATAAATAAAAGTTCAAAATCTTTTGTCTTGTCAGGCTTCTTCAGGCATAATGAATGAATGAACTCACAAACAAGCTTATATATCATTATCATAGTCACATGATCATCTTACTTAATTACACTTGTTTCTGAAACTCTCTAAGCATGGGTCTAAGCATGGGTTTTAAAGAAACACTTCCATTCAAACCCGGTGCTGCATGTGCCCCTAGGCAAAGTATCCAGTAAAACTCTTCCATTTCTGTATCCTCTTTAATATTGCCACCATGTATTGTATAAGCTAAAACCTTTAATTTAGAAAACTTAAAGGCATGATTAAAACCCTTTTCTTTCTTATGTTTGTATGTGTTCATGCAAACTATGAAGTGGTAATACTGATGTGATATACTGGTATGTCTGTGACTTTGTACAATCCCACTATTGCTGTACCTAGGATGCAATTGGACTTCATAGGTTCATAGGTGCATAGGTTCATAGGAGAGTACTAGGCTAATGCTCTAAGATCCTATAAAAGCCTAGCCATATCTAACACGTGTTTCATAATTTTCATTAGCTAGGTGAATAATTTTCACAAAGCTATGTGCATATGTTGTGTTATCTAAGACCAGCTGCCTCTATCTATGATGGACATGGGTGCAATACCAGGATTGCAATTATGATTACCCATCCATTGATCTAGGCTACACTTGAAGAGGGTCAGGAAAGACCTTTACTTTATGTGAATGGGAAGCTTGTTCCAGAGAAGGGGTAGTTTCTGAGAAATGTATCTATCTCTCCATCATGATCTATTATGTCAGAGGCTAGGTTAACATCCTTGGAACGAGTGACCCTCATGCAGTTTGCTTTACCAATGTGTAAAATTTCCATTAGGGCCAGACTGGAGACTGCCCCTGTAGGCCAGACACATATTGGCCCTTAGTAGTCTGTAGGGGGCAAAATGCAGTGCTAGGCCTTTCAATCTTTCCCTGATGTCTGGGAATTAAATACTGAACAGGAAAGTGCCTAGTACAGAACTCTGTGGTACTGCCCTGGTTACTGACCTCTTGCTTGAGGTGAATTCACACACTTTGACGGTATGTGTTCTGTCGGTGAGCCTTTTGGCCACCCACTTGGTGATGTAGGGGTTTATGCTCAGTTGAGACAGTTTCTTTGTAATATCTGAGTGTGGAATTGTGTCAAATGTCTTGGCCAGGTCAAGTTAGGTGGGGTGCACAGTTTTTCCCTCGGCTTTGGCCTTGGTGACCTTCTCAAAGAAGTCATCCAAATTTAACAGTAATGATGTAACCTTAATGAATGAAAAATGGGTTAGATACATAGTTGGGAGAGTACCTGTGTTCTTGTTGATAAGGTCCATGATGATTCTTTCCATTGCCTTTCAGATTAGGCTAGTCAGGCTTATGTGTCTATAATTCCCTGTGCCAGGTGATGGTCTCTCCTTGTTCACATGAATGACTGTTGGTGTCCACCATTCTTCCAGAACAAAGCTTGTCCGGAGGCTGTGGTTAAGTAGGGATCCAACTGTGTTTGCTAGTTCTGGTTTTAAGTTATTGAAAAGGCAACCTGGGATGTTGTCATGGCTTACTGATGGCAAGTTTTTAGCCTTAGAGAGTGCACAGATGAGCTGCTGTTTCGAGAAAATAAGCTGAGTAATGTTTGCATGTATACTTTGGGGTGATGACCAGTAGGGACAGGGGAGTGAAGTTTGATCCAAATCTGTCAGCTAGCAGGTTGCCTGTTGCCTCTGATTGACTATGTGTGATGCCATCCTCAACCATCTCTGAACTGAGTATTCCCCTTAAGATTTTGTACTTAGCTAAAATAAGATTTGTGATGACACTTTCAAATATAACCTTGGGTATGTATCACATGCCACAAATTGGACCTGTTAATCCAGTTGTACAGCTCTACCTTTTTCACATCATTACATCAAATGCACATCGTATGCCTATAAGTTTATCACTGGAAGGGTGTGTGTGAGGGCTCTGATACCATATATGGACACATTACAAATGAGGTGGATATGGTTCATGCAGAACAGTTAATGACACAAATGCTGACAGTCAGTCACACAGTGCTACTGGGGAACACCTGAATAATCCTTGGGAACAGCTACACAATTGTGCATACAATTAATTTCCCACGGCTGCAAGTGAATTTGAAACTTGTTGTATGTTTGTATATATAACAGCATTACAACATGTGGATGAAACAAGGCATATGTGCCCATGTAATCAGTATGATATAATATTGCTGTATATCATATAGCATTTCATGATGCTAGGTATACAAAAGCATGTCTGTGCCATAATGCAATTGTCACTGTGATGGTTAAATGAGAAATGTGTAGAATGCTGATATACTCCACTACAGGAACACATACCTTACTAAGCCAAAAATATACATAGCATCATCCCATGTCAGCAGTCCTCAGGAGGCATATTACTACAGCTGTTATGGAATAAACATGTAATCAAATGGCAGCAGTGGCCATCTATACATTACCTCATATCACAGACTGGAATATACTGGTGTAGGGCTACAGTACACCCACTCTTCAACATAGCACATTTGGATGACAGCAATATTGGCGTGCGATGCTCACCGTGTCATAGGACATTACTGGCCTAAAAGCCAGCATCACATAAAGTCCTAGCCATTGCAGTAGGGGTATGTGCATATGTGTGTTTGAGTTTGTATTACATGCTGCCTCTGTCCATATGTGACATGTGCACCTTTCCATGACAAAATTAGCAATCACATATCCAGTGGTCTGGAGATGGCTTGCAGATGATGATGGAATGGCTCTGCTCCACAATGTGCATATGCATCTTTGAGATGATGGACATCCTCCAGTGTTCTGCAGAAAGGATTTTATCGGGACAGAGGAGAAAATGGAATATGGGATTCATGGTGCTATGTGAAAGGTTTTCCTGAGTGGCAGTCAGATGAAAAGATATTCAAAAGATCATATAATGATGCATGCACACACACACACACACACACACACACACACACACACACACACACACACACACACACACACACACACACACACACACACACACACACACCCCTGGGGTTGCTCTGCCTGCTCCATTCGCCCTTCAGGCTCACTCTGCTCTTATACCCTGCCCCCATATCCCGCCCACCCCCAGTGCTTCTACTCTTGAGCACTAGGCAGACACTCCTTCACTCTATCCATCCTATTAGATGCACTTCCTGTTATCCTGTTTCCTCCTCTTAGACCATGCTCGTGCTTCACCTGTCACTTCTTACTACACTAATATTACTATCTCACCTCACTACTTATCATCACAACAAATTCCAGACACCCACTTTTCATCACATCACAAACCCACCTTACCATACTACTCCATGGACATATCTCACCATCAGTCCTACAGCTGTCAATATTCCTAGCCTCCAATATTTTCCATTTACATTAATACCTACTAAAGATAGTCACTATAATCCTCAGTTATTCAACAATGAACTTATCAAATGATTGAAACTGCTTACCAACATTGCCTCTAGGCTACTGCTTAGTGGTGACATCCACCCAAACCCTAGACCACTCTCAGATAACACCAAACCATCTAATCACTCTAGTCTCAACATCCACACACATCCAATCTTAAACAGAAAAAAATCAGACCTATTGCTAATGAACATTAATATTAGAAGTATAGCCAACAAAATGGACATCCTCCATGCCACTCTAGCTACATACTCCCCAGACATAGTAATAATCACTGAAACCTGGTTAAAACCAAGTACAAAAGATAATGAAATACTACCCCGAGGCTACTCCATACTATGGGTGGATAGACTCAACAAAAGAGGAGGTAGAGTTGCTGTCCTCTTTAAAGACCATCTCACTTTAACTTTCCTTGAATGCAAAACTCCACAACTGGACAGTGCAGAAATCATCTATACCACATTAACCATAAATTCAAGAAAAACACTTAATATAATTGGCTGCTATATCCCACCTGGAAATAATGTCCCAGTTATAGAATGTCTATTGCACTGGGCAAGTAGTACCCTTAGTCAGGAGACATTCATACTGGGTGATTTTAATTTAGACTGGTTTGTACCCTTAGTCAGGAGACATTCATACTGGGTGATTTTAATTTAGACTGGTTTGTACCCTTAGTCAGGAGACATTCATATTGGGTGATTTTAATTTAGACTGATTTGCACCCTTCATCCGGAGACATTCATACTGGGTGATTTTAATTTAGACTGGTTTGCATGTGATACAGATCACCCCATCCATCACATAAACTTGCATGGTTTTATACAAACTATTCATGAACCTACCCGAATAGATAAAGCTTGTAAAAAACAATCCACCTTGGATTGGATATTATTAAATAACTCCTGTCACTCATTCCAATCAGGTTGCCTTCCTGATGGTCTGAGCGACCAGTGACCACCTACCCACATTTCTTATATGACAACACATATTCCCACCAAAACATACTATGTTTAAACAACTCAGAAAAAAACATAACTTTAACCTTGACAACTTCCTAGCTGACCTACAAAGGTGCAATTGGACTCCACTCAAATACCTTGACTTAGATGATGCAGTAAACCACTTTAATAAATAACTCTTAGATATATTAAATGCACATGCCCCTGTTAGAACCATTAGAGTAAAATCAAACTATGCCCCCTGGCTAAGCAGTGACACTAGGGCCCTTCTGAAAACTAGAGATAAAGCCTGGGAACTATGGCGTAAGACTAACACAGTAATTTCTAAACAACAGTATCAAAAACTTAGAAATAAGGCAAAAAAACCCCCCAAATAAAACAGGATAAAAAAATGTCTATCATAAAATTCAAAACACACATCAAAAAAACCCTCAAAAATTCTGCCCAGCTATAAACTCAGTCCTTCACCCAGGAAAATCTACTACACCAATGCCAAACATCCACAACAATTCTGATAGCATAGCTACCATTTTTAACAAACATTTTACTGAATCTATAATTGCCCTTTCCAAACAGCAAACCCCTACTCCTGATACTAAACCAGCCAAGTCTACAACTAGCAATGCCTCATTCTGTTTCTCCCCAGTTCCTACAGCCACTATAAAAAACTACTACAGAAACTAAAACCTACTACACTTGCCATAGATAACTTATCCAGTGAATACCTCAAAATTGCAGCTGAATCTATAGCTTTCCCAGTATCAATCCTTATAAACAGATCCAGTCTCGAAAACAAGGTCCTTCAACTGTAGAAAATTTCCCATGTAATCCCACTTCATAAATGGGGACCTTCCACAGAACTGACAAACTATCAGCCAATTGCTATTCTTTCACCTCTTTCTAAGCTACTCAAAAAGTGTATTCATCTCTAGGTCATGAAATTCTTACTAACAAATAACCTTCTTGCAAATACTCAGCATGGGTTTCGCCCATCACATAGTACCACTACAGCTCTCTTATCCTTCACTAATACCATAAACCATCACAAGAATAACAACAACTTTGTATCTGCCATCTTTCTAGCCTTATCAAAAGCTTTTGATATGGTCCCCCATTCCAAACTAATAGATGTACTAACTGAACTATCCTGTTCACCATCTGCCACAGCATGGTTTCATAACTATTTATCTGGCCATCAACAATCTGTTCTATGGCAGGGTGACCTATCTCTATGCCTTCCTTTATCCATTGGTGTCCCCCAAGGATCTATCTTAGGCCCTCTCCTTTTCTCCCGCTTTACTAATAATCTACACACAGCTTCTTCATGCAGTTCTATAATACAGTATGCAGATGATTCAACACTTATCTGTGCTGCCACTTCTCTATCAACACTTCATTCTCAGTCACAGGAATCTTTCACTTCTGTTGAAACATGGTTAGCCAATGCCCATCTAATCCTGAACCCAAACAAAACTAAATTATTACTCTTCCAACCTAACAAGACATCTGTCTCATGCCCAACATTTAACATAATAGCCAAAGACAATACTGTGATCTCCCCGACAACCAATACAAAGCTTCTTGGAGTGGAAATAGACAATAACCTAAATTTTGACTTGCATGTCTCCCTAACTATAAAAGAAGTCCATAAGAAACTTGGAAGTCTATATAGGCACAAAAGGTTCTTGACCACAATGGCCAAAATTACATTAGCACAAACCCATCTTCTCTCCACTCTACTATATGCCTCTCAAATTTTAACTAATCTAAGGAAAACTGAATTATCTAAGTTAGAAGCATGTTATAATAAAATTGCTAAGTTTACATCTGACTGACAATATAGAACACATCATTGTACAGCTTTAAGGATACTAGACTGGCTTGAGCTTCCCAACATTAATCTTTACAACCAACTCTCTCTAACTCACAAAATTGTAACACAACCAACTAGAACCCCTGCACTACAAAATCTCATCCTTCCTTACAGTTCCAGAAGACCACTTCGCTGTAACAACAAGAACTTACTCACCATCTCTAAGGCCAACAACAGTGCAGGAGAATCTTTATTTTCCAACTATATATCTTGTATATGGAACTCCCTTCCTAACTCCATTCTCTCAATCTCATCCACTAACCACTTTAAACCATCACTTAAAGCTATCTAAACAATAAGTGGCTATGTTCCTGTACTATCCCTTCATGAGTGCTCTGATACATCACAGTATACCCAAAACATATCCAACTTCTCCCCTGGGGTTTAATCCTTTGTTCCTACCGACCTGTCTTAACCTTATATCTTGACATAAGTCATACCTACAAATAGTGCTAGTTATGTTCAAAGCCTAGGTTTTGTTGCCAAGATGTAACAAATTTGTATATTCTTATGTATACTACATTTTGTTTACTTTATACTTTTTTGATTATTGTAATGTGTGCATGAAAATTTACTGTTACTCATGGAGCTTTTTTCCCTGGGCCTCCACTGAAAAAAGGATCTGTGTCCAATCGGACTTTCCCGGTAAACAAATATTAAATAAATAAAATAAATAAATAAATATGTTATGGCAGAAACAGTTGAGAGATACTATGCTGTTCATACTGTAGTTTATATTGGAAATGTTGTCATAAGTTTTATTCCATAAATAGCTGTTGCTATTGCCTTGTTTTCATGGAGTTAAGCAACAAGCAAATGCGGTTCACTGCTTAAATGAAAAAAAATAGTAATAATTCAGTTGCTTAGCCTCATTCTGTGCAAACATACTAAGCCATGATGTGTGGCCATTAGCACGCTGGAGGGTACTGAGTGTGGAAAATACACCTGCTACCTAACTTTCCCTGTGGCACCAGGTATAAGAGCAGTGAGCTCCTAGTCATCTCACAGATGAAACAGCGTTCAAATCCATATCATTCTCTTTTTTTACAAATGGTGTCATGATGGCATTAGCTAAGTAAATGTGATCAGGACTGCAAATGTGACAATCAATGACTACAGTACAATATGTGTCTTTCCCAAATTTTATCAGTAATGCCTACCGCAATACAGTTGTACAACTAGCAGCTGTTTCTAGAAATGACAAGGGTGGTACATGATTACAGCAGATGTGCTAACTCTTTGTGTATGGCCAGGTATCCTGAAAAGTGTGTACAGCATGCTTTGTCACAGTAAGGACAGTTTCTACATCACATTAGATGAAGACTACATTCCATCATCACCTGAACATGACACAAACAGAATGCTACAAAAGATTTTAAAACATTGCACAGTACAGGACCACTGATAAACTATTGAATTAAGATAACATGGTTATATTATCCATCAGCACAGTCAAGTCAGTCTGCAGACACCATCCATCAACCTAATAGATACACACATGTAAGAAGGAGTTGGCGTGATGCGATGAATACAAGGAGAGATGAACATACACCTAGCAGTGTTTTTTTTAATGGAACATTAATGGTAATCTTTTTTGTCTGTTGCAATTATCAACCTTACATGCTGTGTAGCATAAAGTGACTAACAGAAGGTTAAAGAAGGCCTAGGAGAGGGACAACAGGCTTATGACAAGCAGAACAAGGTTTGATAAATATGTAATAGCAGTGGGGATGGATGTCTTTTCAGATACTCATTTTTGGGCAGTAATCAATTTAGGTCCAGGAGAACACATAATTGTGAATAATTTTAATATGTGGGTGATTTAACATATCAAACACATATAACATCATACTAAGAAATGATGAGAGATGCACCTGGAATTGAACCGTTGAAGCTACTGTAAAAAAATAAATAAATAAACATTCAGTCAAGTGGTTTATGTCAACACTTCACATAGGAAGTTGCATTTTGTTGCATTCAGTAGCCTAAAGAACTGTCATAGTAACTGTTTAAAAGTAATGCCTTTCCTCTGGTTTAACTCTGTGTACTATTAGCTCAGTGACTTTAAGCAACATTGTGTTTAGATAAATGGGCTAGTACAGCTGATGGCAGAAATTCACCAGGTCTTGCCATAGGATATGAAGAACCATTCACTGCCTCTCAGCATTGGTGTGTGATGTCAAACTCTAGATGAATGCAAAGGACAAAAGGTGAAAGCTTTATTCTGAGCCATTTCCAGCCATGTGTGTAGCATGTGATTCTATTTTTTTATCAGATTAAAGGTATGACAGTAGAGTAGATAGGAAAGTGGTGAAATGGGGGACAAGCAGGGGAAGAATAAATGGGAAACAATAAAGGAATTTGCATGATGGAATTAGGAAAGAACCAAGCCATCCACTTCTTTAACACTGTAATGTGAACATGTATAGAAAATTAGATGAATTTGGATTATACCACAACACGGATTTGTGATAACAGTGCAGCCATGTTGTATAGCCAATTGGACCAAATCAAGTGTATCAAGAAGACACATATGCTAAGTGGAGAGCTATGTACGGGACATTTTTTTTTGTGGGATAGGTGCTCTTTTTTATTATTGTTTTTTTGCATTTCAAAAAGAGTGGAAAGTTGAGGAAGGGACACAAGAATGCCAGGATCAAGTAAGTAGGGTAGGTGAGGAAGGGACACAAGAATGCCAGGATCAAGTAAGTAGGGTAGGTGAGGAAGGGACACAAGAATGCCAGGATCAAGTAAGTAGGGTAGGTGAGGAAGGGACACAAGAATGCCAGGATCAAGTAAGTAGGGTAGGTGAGGAAGGGACACAAGAATGCCAGGATCAAGTAAGTAGGGTAGGTGAGGAAGGGACACAAGAATGCCAGGATCAAGTAAGTAGGGTAGGTGAGGAAGGGACACAAGAATGCCAGGATCAAGTAAGTAGGGTAGGTGAGGAAGCAGGTGCAGACAAACAGGGCAAACAAGACAGACACAGGGATGGTGATGGGCACAAATGGTTGAGGGAGCACCATGACTGGGGCTACATAGGGGACAATGGAGGCACATGCCTGTCATAGGTTCATAGGTAGGCACTAGGCTATCAGCCCAAGGGCTTAAGTAAGCCTAGCCAACAAGGTTCCCTAGCTTATGCCACCCAAGAAAGTTATTTACCTGTGCCCCTGTCGAGCAGAGCTTGAGAATCTAGTCCTCACCCTCAGAACTCTTATCACTGTTCCCTTCCTTGGTGAGATTGCTTGATGTAGGAGTATTTTTGCATTCTAAGGAGCAACATCTCCAGATGGTTGAGGCGGGCACTAGTGCCAGTTTATATCACATCATGTGCCATCACTGGTAGCTCTTGGTGGGAGACATAATCACCATCTTCACCAATGCACCAGCAGCCAGGACAATGCTACCTGATGTGGATGGGCCAGGTAATGCAGGGGTTATGGAGGCAGTACTGTCAGGTTGCATCCACAAGGTGTTGTGTGCTGGTGTGGCAGCTGGTGGAGGGTTGGCAGACTGAGCTACAGTGGTTGCCTACCTCCCTGTGCTGAAAAGCATTTTGTTTGTTGGCAAAAAAAGTATGACATCAGAATGGTGTGTTACCATTTATTAAAACAAGAAGAGATAAGGGGAGGGGTGAGACAAAAAATAAAAAAATGATTAAAACTATTGTATGTCACATTCAACTGATTTATTACAATAAATATAATTTTAGTATTATATTAGCTTTACACCAAAAGAGGATTGTGAATTGTTACACGTAATCCTTGCAATATGTAGATATTGCATATATGCTTTTAAAGATACTACAGATTAAGTTAACATGTCATTAAAGCCAATATTGTTGTAATTAAAATTAAAAATGATATTTTTGGAATTTGAATATATTTTTGCTTGTAGGACTCGAACCAACCAAATCTTAATACACTATTACACTTGCCGAATACAATTACCAATAGCTAAAGAAGAAAGCATGCATGCTTGCTTTTACAGTTAAGAGCTGCATGCTTAAAACTTTTGTTAATCTATAGAAGAGCAATCATTTTGACACAGTCACGTTCATTTGTGCTGCATACATACCCCTTGGCTGTCTGAATCTTTCTAGTCTTTCAGCATGTGCCTCCCTGTTTGCTGAAATTTCCTGAGCAGTAGTAAAACAAAGATGGGGAAAAATAGACATGAAAGCATCATGTATAACAGTCTTGGCCATCTAACCTTTCCATAACATTTAAAGTTGCATTATTTGTATACTTACTCAGTTGTGGGATGTCAGCAGTTCTAAACTCATCCAGCCACTGGTTGAGTTTTGCCTGCTTGCAGTGTTTCAGGTCTTGTAACAGTGCTTGTATTGCCCCCAGTGTGTGATATACTAGTTGCACTGGAGATAGTCTTGGCTAGGTTGTTCCAAGTCTCAGCCTTATACTGAGACCAAGTATAGTCTCTCTGTAGCAGCCTACAGCTGTAGTGCTTTACAAGGAGTGCAAAAATATTTTGTAATCTGAATTTGGCACCATCCTTCCCATCTCCTGCCATGTCTGCAGAGGTCCTACAGCAACAATAAAAATGCTTTCTCACTAATTCATGATATTGCATTTTATGGCCAGTGTACAAACCAGCACAACCATGCCAACCACATTTGCATGATGACACACAGAGTGAAACATTGCTAAACAAAGAGGAAGTGAATCTATGAAACAGGAAGGATAATGTGACATTTGGCATTAATTTATGGCATGTGCCCTGCTATACCTGACAACACTTTGTCCAGTGGTCAACAATGATATGCTAAATAACTTGGCTTTTAAGACATGACTTTGGAGGGATCAGTCAGATGACTTGACACATATTTTGTGGGCTCTTAAATACTGTTAAAAGTAATTTGTATAATGTGGGATTCAAACTCAAAGTGAAAAAAGAGAATACATACATTTCCCCATAGGTGATTTTTCCTCATTGCCACAGAAGAGGTGTTTGCCATCCATGATCATTACAAATATACACTTTAAAGAGTGAGTGGCTCCATAATTCAATTAAGCCTGCATGTGTGTGACATGACAAGTCCTGGCTTATGCATTCTCAGGTGTGATGTCAGGGAAATGTGTAACAATACTGCAAATGGATATACTTGTATTACTTTCAGAGTAGATTTTTTAGTTCTGGTTCAGATTATACAATACATTCTGTTTTACAGTTATACTTGTGTTATGGGATGTGTAAAGATGATTGTGCCAGTTAACCTGTTTGTGTAAAAGAAGATGAACCAAATAAAAAGTTTCACTCTTTTCCCAAGTTGTGAACCATGTTTGCACACAAGTCAGCAATGTGCAAATGTGACAGGCAATAAAGAACATATACTCCTTCTGTTAATGCTCATTATGAGCCTTCCTCAGTAAAAATAATTACTGTTGAACCTGAACCATGCTTTTCCTAGTGTATCTATTTTGTGCCTCTATGTCGTTACACCTTTTGCGACAGACACAATTGGGTCACAGGTGTAATTGCTGCAGTCATTACCATCCAATTTGCTGACCACCAAGCAAAGCTGCTAAGTGTGTTTGCACTTCATAAGGCAACTGGCAGTAAATTTCAAATTTTTATACATTTAAATGTTTTTGCACTTAGCTGTGCACCGCACGAATGATAACCCCCCCCCCAAAATGACATAAAAGTTAAACAATTACACAGCTCTGGTTATGAGCCATCAGACTAATGAAATTACAAAATGCAGTTGGAGTGTGTTATCTTTCTTTACCAAAGACACAGATTTGCAACACCAATCAAATCATGTGCATACCAACCATTCACATTTCATCTCCAGTATTAACAGTTCGTACAATTGGACATTCTCACTGTGTTATACATGTGTGGCTAACATATTTAGTACAGTGATTAATCACGAAAGAATGTGTGAATATGTTTGCAGAAATGCATCTCTATGTTCTTTTTGTATTCTGTTCATTCTTTCCTTATCTCTGTTTTAATATCAAAAATGCGCTGCCTCCTGCATTTTCAATCATTTTCCTTTCAAGGTGTGATAACATTACCTTACACTGAACAACATTTTTCAAGTAGGGTAGGAAGCTTATGCTATTATGGCACAATATTATACATGTGTGGTGATTAGCTTTACTTAAAAGCTCACTGACATTAGTTCCACACTTTGAAAGTGTATATTCACTGACAGACCCACTGCAGGTAGGGTGTCTGAATTGTCATAGGTTCATAGGTTCATAGATTAGTACTAGGCTAACTGCCAACCTCATTGTGTTTTCTTTCACTCACACTAATCATTCACAGTTGTAAGCCATTAGCACCTACCATGGTGTAGAACTACACTATGTTTGCATCTGCGACACAAATTCAAAAGTTTGGTATTCAGCAATTCTAATGGGTTTGCATCTCATTTACATCTTCACATTGCTCAGATGGCTAAATCTGCACTACAAAAAGGTAACTGTGTAGCTAGGGAACTTTAAGGTGAGGAGACTAGTATTTTTGGACAAAACAGAAGACTGGTATTGCTTTGAAGATGATTTCTCGGCAGGGAAGGCATAACTTTGCTAAGGTATGCTTGTATTGTTCAAGGATTTTTTAGATTTTGTAAAATGTTACAAATGTATTTTTATATCCAGGAAAAAAATGGAAGTTTTATCTGTATGCACTTCTTATACTTCACTGTTGGCATATGCAGTTTTGGCAGGCATTTACATTTGTGAGATAGGCAGGTTATACTTTCAGTGCAACTATGCTCTTAACATTTGCTTTTGCAATGCCCTTCTGAGATGGCCCAGGGCAACCTCCACAGGAGTGGTGGTCACAGTGAAAAGTGACTGGCATTCATATATTGACTTTTCTGTTGAAAAAGATATCCTAATAATGTAAAACATATATATTACTTATGTGATATTCCTTGGTTTGTACCAACCTTCGTTTGTGTTTGGGGGAGTGGGGAGAGCCACCTACCATTTTGTTGTCCAAATTAAAACTGTGTTTCAAGGGCTTTTATTTTGAACATTTGTAGACATCTTAATAATTATGTGGTAAACATATATACATTACTTATGTGGTATTCCTTTGTACAAACCTTTGTTTGTGTAGGAGGGGGAGGTTGAACAGCCACCTAACATTCTGTTGTACTAAATGAAAAGTGTGTTTCAAGTGCTTAATGTTGACAGAGTATACAGACTGATTATTTTCTGTAACAAATGTATTACTTATGTGATATTTATCGGTTTTATCCTTCTCTGTTTTATGCCATATAAGATTATGGCACTCAAGCCTATAAATCCACGAAAACCCCCTTTCAGTGACACTGAAAATTTGGTCATAGTACAGACTCTGAGGCAGCATGGAGCCCTTATGCTTGAGAGACACCGTGGGGATATGGCTACCAGAACGAAGATTTGGAATAATTTAGTCAATTATGTAAATGCAGTTGGTGGTCACACCTGCAATTACGATCAGGTATGGCATTGGGCTACTGATAAGATTTCATCAGCCTGGAGGAGGGCAACTGAAGTTGCCCAAGAACAGCTGGCTACAGGGGGTGGTCCTGCTACAGAGCCACCACTGACACTAAATGAGGAGTTCCTGTCCACTGTCAGAGATCCTGACAGCTCAGTGGAGACAGCTTCCAGGTAAGCTTACATATGGCAACATTTATATTTGCTTGTAGAATAAAATATATAATTTGTCTACTACTTCCTGTGATACACTTTTTCTTATCTGGACCTATTGATAAGTTATGCAGTTATATAAGACAATTGTTCAGTACACATGGGTGTGGATGGATGTCTCAGCCAGGTTTCAGTTACAGGCTATAGCTATTTCTTACAGGACATATAGTCGATTGTGCATTCTCTGTGCCCCCTATGTCTTATTCCCATTCTGATGCTTAATTGCTGTCCTTTACTTGCTTCATTTCTTCCAGGACCATCCTCCCTGCAAAGTGTGGAGACATGTGTACATGCTAAGGAAATGTTTCTTTGCTTATTACTAAGCATTATTTAGATATATGATTATCTGTATGTGTGAGGAGGGTGCAATGATTGTATGTATTGATATACTGTCTGTGGATGTGATGCCAGTATTACTTTTTGTTCATCTATGTTGGATTAATATTAAGTGGAGTAGTACTTTCATTCCTGTGTTTGTTGCTTATTATCACAGGTGATATTGACAATGGAAGTGTAGGATTCCTATCACTTTATGTCAGAGTATTGGTAGGCTGTGATGATGCTGGTGGATAAACAGAGGCACGGTTGGGGAGTGCAGATGTTGAATCTGGCACTGAGATTGTGACTCACACATTCAATGGATTTCCTTCAGATACAGACAGTATGCCTACGCATACGCATTCCACTGATAGTGGACAGGTTGTGGGTGACACAGTTGATCAGGGTAGTTACTTCGGTTTCAGTGCCGGTTGATTCTGGCCACAGCCAAAGTGTGGGTGAGGTGCCAGTCAAGAGGGTTGGTAGGAGTGCTTGCAGGAGGCCTGTTGTCCACCCTTCACCTGATACTGGTGTGCCATTATGTGCTACTCAACATATGTTTAGGACGATCATGGAGGCACAGGCACATTCCACTATGACTTGCGAGGACATACTTAGGGTTCTAGATGTGGCACAAGCTGATGTGCATGACTATGTCCATCATGTGGCCAATTCAATGGATCAGGTGACTGCCAGAATGGAATGGGCAGTGTCTGATGGAATGCCTGCTGGGAGGAGGAGGACAGCATTCCCATGGCCATAGGTCTACAACATCATCTAGTGTTAGCCAATGTGTCCGTGCCTGATCCCGCTCCCATAGTGGCGCTACTTCCACTGGTCCATCAGTGGTTCAGGTGTCCACACCATGATGTGGTAGGCCACAGGGTCATGGACCTGGATGTAGTCATGAGGAGAGCTTGACCAGCAGACATCGCTCATGTTCAGGTAGCACCAGCACATCTGACCATGGGCATGGACATGCCAGTGCAACTCCTGACAGAGCCAGTTATCTCAGTCAGGTGTGTTAATGATGAACTGTTACCTCTACCATGCACAGCTCACACCTATCTGACATGCTAGGACATACAGCTAGCACAGAACTTGGCTGTGTTCATGCAGACACTCACACACACATTTCACACTGAGTGCCCATACAGACACCCATACACAAAAGGTACATGAGGCATTCATGAGGCTTTCAGTTCATTCTGTCTCAGTGGGCATTTGATAATTAGCTAAATTTCTGCCTGCCTGCCTTTCTTACTCACACGAAATCACTACTTTTGTGTCAGCCTTGGCTTCCTGCCCCCCCACCCCATCCCCACCCTATGGAAATGATGATAACTGTGCCATCACCTTGTTTCTATCTTTTGGATTCATGGTTGCATATGTATTTTGTCTGATGCACAGGGTGCATAGCTAACTGAGTGCTTAATGTATGCATTGGTTATGTTATTTTGAAATTTTTACTGATTTCTTACAGCCTTTTAGTGTTGTTATTATCACCTTGAAATTGTTGCTAAGTCAGTGAGGCTTATTACTCCACTTGTGAGAATGTAAAGATAATTAGACTTTGGGCTGCTTTTTCTATTCTGGGTATTTTAGATGCATGAGGCATGTTAGCTGATAAACAGCAGAAATCTATCTACATAAGTCAATCCTGTCACTTATTGATGTCAATGCTGGATGACTCACACACATTCTACTTAGGTACATTTTCAAGTAACAGTATGCAAATATCTACCATTTATTTATGTTTTCTTACACATTTATTTTCCTGTTCCAGGTTCAACACTTACCTTGACAGTCCTGCATTTACAACTGTTGTAATTCAGGGCTGACTTTGTCTGATGCTAGCAGTACACAGCCATTACATTGGAAAGTAAAGTTTGTGAGTGTTTCCAGGCATCAATTTTACTGCATGTATGTGCACTGAATGAAAGTTGTACCCTAAGGTGGTCAGCATGTGTGCTATCTGTTGCCTCTTGGCCAGGGCAAGTGCATATTGTGCACACCTCTGTCTACCTACACCCACAGGAGCCAGTGGTTCCCCCTCTGAATTCTCTCCTTAGTGTGGCTGTAGTGACAGTGCCAGTAGTCGTGGAATGTGTGGTCCTTCCCCTTGGTGTTCCTGTTGCAACTGTTTTCTCAGGATGATATTGTGTAGGATAGCACGACAGTGATAATTTTAGCACAAGTACTGTGTTTGTACTGCATGTATCAAGGCACTGAAACCATTACTTCAGCAGCCCAATCACACTCTCTGTAATATTTCTTCTTTGAGCATGCACCTCATTATAGCTTTCCTCTGTGAGTGAGTGTGTGTGTGTGTGTGTGTGTGTGTGTGTGTGTGTGTGTGTGTGTGTGTGTGTGTGTGTGTGTGTGTGTGTGTGTGTGTGTGTGTGTGTGTGTGTCTGTGTGTGTGTGTGTGTGTGTGTGTGTGTGTGTGTGTGTGTGTGTGTGTGTGTGTGTGTGTGTGTGTGTGTGTGTGCATTTATGATGGGCAATATCAGCCATGGTTTGTGTGCATACCCTGCATCCCTCAGTAAATGGCATTCTGAGATAGCATGCCTGGAAAACTTCTGGTAGAGCTGTGAGTTGTGCCAGGTATGGGAGTCCAGGTAACTGCCAGGGTTGCCAGCAGACGCATTCAGGATCGTTCCCTTAGCATTACACACAACCTGGAAGTTAATGGAGTGGAAGCCCTTTCTATTTATGTAAACTCTTCCCTGTTCCCTGGGTAGTGCTTTAATCTCAATGTGCATGCAGGCTATGGCACTCAAGATTTCAGGAAAGTGTGATATGGAGTCGAAATCCTATATAGTTATAGCTCTGTCCTTGGGGGGGGGGGTACAGGGAAAGTACATATAGTCACTGGCATGCTGTAGCATAGCATTCAGATATTGATGTAGGATCATGGATGCTGATGCCTGTGACAATCCTGGAATGTCCTCTGTTGGTTTCTGGAAGGTTCCTGTAGCTAAAATTCTATGTGCTACACATACATTGGTCTCCACAGGTATTGTTTCCCCTTGGTTTGCCTTGAGGGTGACATAGGTTGCAGAGTTTCTGGAATGTGTCTCTATCCACCCTATAGTGGTCTGCTATTTCCACCTCATGCACACCATGAAAAGTTAAATAGGGTCTAAATACCCTTTTCCTTCTTGTCCAAGGCCTGTAAGGAGCAGCAGCAGCATAGACTTCAGCCTTTTGCACATACAATTGCTGAACAGCAGCAGCAGCCCCTAACATTCTTTCCTTCGGTATAGTTTCTGTGGCTGTGTTCCAATAGGTTTTGGAATACAAGGCAAAAAGCTACACTAAGTGTACAAGATTGGTTTATAGTTTGTTGAATAGCTCTGCCATCTTGGATTGGTTGATTAGCATACAATTCATCTGCTTATGCTGTAATTAGCATGGCACAATGTTATTGTGTGAAGCTGTTTACTGAATGCAAATGAGTGTGGTAACATATGTGTATCATGGCATAATGCGCTCATGGTTTTAGCAAGCCGTTTAGGTTTATTGAATCCTGTTCAAAGTCTACTTGTAGAGATTGTGTGGTACATACCATAATTTATCAAAATACTCCTTGATTGCCTTAGCAAACCACAATCTCTGTTACAATGTGGAGTCTGGCAAATTGCAGTCAATAAAGGCTGCTTCATAGCACATTCCTTTCTCAGCTGCCAAAGTTGCCATAAAACTTTTTCCTTTCCCTACCATGCCACAAACTGAACATTTTTTGGGCTTACCATATTTTTTCTCATCCAGAGATTGAGACAATTGGCAAGATGTTCATCGTGTTTCACTGTTGCAGTCATGACTGTAGGGTTCTCCCCTGCCGGCAGGCAGTCCTCGGTCAGCCAGAATCCCAAAGTCTTGGTCCGGCGTCAGCTGTTCAACCATGCTCCCTGACATCAGAGCACCAGGAGTACAAAGCCAACGGCCAACGCCATTTTCTCCAGTCTTTCTTGCCGTGCAGTGATAGCAGTTCGCAAGTGCCGGACGGCTGACTCCTGACAATTTTTTCTGATAATCTTCAGTCCGAAGACTTTCTTCTCCACTCAAAGCTAAGTACCCCATTGGGGAAACTTTTTTCTTGCTCCAGTCCGATGTCAGAAAAAGTTAATAACTGTATTTCATGTGGGAAGCAAATACCTCATAAGGATTTTCATTCTTACTGTATTCCTTGCTTAGGCCCTGATTCAATCAGCGTACAATTAAACGAAGGTACGATTTTGCTTTTCATTACTTCGGTAGGTGCTTTAACTACAAAATGTCGTCGGATACGGTTCCGGCTACCGGAGTTCACAAACGTCGCAAGGATAAAGACAGGCCTCCGAGGTCCAAATCTGATGATAGCGCACAAGCTGAGCCAGCTTCAGGTTCGGCCGTCATCAGTGAGGCGATTTTGCAGCCCCTGTCGTCGGCCATTTCAGAACTGATGGCCGAAATGGACTCTCATGAGGAGTCAACCAGGCCTTTGAATATTTCTATTGCAGGACCTTTGGACAATGCTCCTTCGGATGGGTCTGGAGCCGCTGTGCAGGTACCGGCTTCCGAAGGGGTTTTCAGGCCTACTCAGCTTCTAATAAAGGCAAAGCCAAAGACAAAGGCAAAGACTCCTTCTAAATCAAAGACTGCAACACAGGCCTCTTCTGAACCGGCTCCCAAGTCACAGAAACAGTTACTCAAGATGGCGGAGGATTTATTTACTATGATTAGGGGTTCACATCCCCCTCCAGATAAAAGGCCAAGGCAGGATGTTTATTATGATTCCTCTGATCAGGCTTCTGTTTCTTCAGTTTCTTCTTCTGATCAGGAATATTCTTTTCCTCCTTATGAGGATTCTGATGCTGAGGAATCCATTCCTTCAGCTTCTCCCCCTGAGGATTTCTCTTTTGGGGAAATTTTGCATGAAATGAGGGAACATTTCCATTGGGAAGGACAGGAGTATTCGGAATCTAAGAAAAGACTAAGGGATTTTCTTCTTCTCCCCCAACATAGACCCCTGGCTATTCCTCCTGTTTTGGATATTGTGGATGATGCTTTTTCAGAGGCTAACTTAACCCCTAACTCTTTTCCTCCTGCTCCCGTTAAGCCTGATAGATATTACAGGGTTCCTGATTCCCACCAGTTTTTATACAAGAACCCTTCTGCTGACCCTGAAACCATTTCTCAGGGTCCTAAGGGAGTTAAGGCCGCTTCTGCCAAAAATCCCATTCCCACTGAAAAGGATTCTAGATCTTTAGAAAGATGGGGCAAAAAAGTGTACACTTCTGCTACTTTATCCATTAGGGCTTTAAACTGTCAGTTTCATATGCTGACATACCAGCAATTTCTCTTGTCTGTTTTAAAACAAAAGCTTACTTCCATTTCTGCCTGTGCAGATGATAAGGAATTACATGACTTATTGCATGCCACTGAACAAGTTGGGAAGCATGGTTTACACTGTGGATTTGATGCCCTGGAGGCTTCTTGTAGGGCTGCTGCCTCCGGCACAGTCATTAGAAGGCATGCATGGCTAAAGGAACAAAATTTGCCAGAACAAGTAAAAGCTAAATTATTGGATGCTCCTGTTCAGCATAATGTTTTGTTTGGATCAAAAGCTGAAGAGGTGATTAAAAAGATGGAGGATAAGGTGAAATCCATGCAAACAGTTAAAGATTTCTTACAAGTACAGCCACCAAGATTTAGCAGGAATTGGCCTTCTAAAAATTGGTCATTTCCCACTTCAGACAGGCCTCAGAGGGGTAGATATAGATGCTCCAGAGGAAGGCCTCAAACACAAGCTTCTTATAGACCAAGACAGTGGACTGCTTCCACCCCTAGGGGAGGAGAGGACAGGTCACAAACTCATAGGAAACAAACTCAATGACTCCCTCTGTTGGGCTGCAGGAACTTCTTGCCTAGAAGCCCCTCTCGGAGGAAAACTCTCTCTTTTTTAACAAAATTGGACTCATATAACCCAAGACAAGTGGGTTCTGGATGTGGTTTCAAGAGGTTACAAATTCCATTTTCATACCCTGCCAAGGCCAAGCGGATGGCCAGACCTTCCAAAACATCAGTGGACAGAGGCCTTAAACCAGGTGGAAGCTCTTTTGGCTATGAAAGCCATAGAACTGGTTCCACTTTCAGAGATGGGACAAGGTTTTTACTCAAGGCTCTTTCTAGTCCCCAGGAAGCAAAACTCATGGAGACCCATTCTGGATCTGTCAGTCTTGAACACCTTTCTAGAGATTCCAAAATTCAAGATGCTTACTCTACAGCAGCTACTTCCAATGCTGTCCAAGATGCATGGATGGTAACTTTGGATTTAAAGGAGGCATATTTACACATTCCCATCAGGCAGGAACGCAGAAAATACCTCAGGTTCAAGGCGGATCGAGGCAGTTTCAATTCTGTGCGATGCCCTTTGGATTGTCTACTGCGCTCAGGGTCTTCACCAAATGCCTGGCTCCAGTAGTAGCTTACTGCAGACTCAAGGGAATTCAAATTTACCCTTATCTGGATGATTGTCTAATTCAGGCAGACAGCAAGGATGTCTTACTCCAGCATCTAGAATTTGTACAGAACCTCCTCAAGTTCCTGGGATTCTCTGTAAACATAAAAAAGTCAAATTTGACACCCTCGCAACAGATAACTTTTCTGGGTGCTCTTCTAAACACCACAACCCAGATGGCATTTCTGACATCCGAAAAACAATTACAGCTGGCTTCAACTTTCAAAACCTTGGCAACTTTAACTCAGCTATCTGCAATGATATTCCTGCAGGCTTTGGGTTACATGGCCTCCTGCATCCTTCTCGTACCATATGCAAGACTACACATGGGGAAAATACAGTGGTACCTAAAAAGTGTTTGTTCTCAGCATTGCCACAGTTTAGACATACTGATCTCCATCCTGCCTTGTCTTCAAAAGGAATTCCTTTGGTGGTCCAGGGCATGTACTCTAAACAAAGGGAAACCCTTCTGTCTGCCTCCTGCCACTCAGATTCTGACCACGGACGCCTCAGATTATGCTTGCGGAGCCCATTTTCAGGGCAACTGTCTGCAGGGCCTTTGGACAAAGGATCAGAAGCACCTGCATATCAATTTAAAGGAAATGTTAGCCGTTCAGAAAGCTCTAATGGCCTTCAGGAACCTTCTGCAACCAGGACAACTACTAATACGGACGGACAACACCACAGTTATGTGGTACATAAACAAGCAAGGGGGATCTCATTCCTACCCCCTTTGCATACTAGCCATGGATCTATGGAACACAGCTCTAGCTTGCAATCTGGACCTTCAAGCTCAGTTTCTACCAGGGAAGCAAAACTTCCTGGCAGACAGTCTGAGCAGAAACCTTTCGGATCCACACGAGTGGATACTGGACACTGAAATATTCAGGATGATAGCAGTCTGGGGATGTCCTCACATAGACCTCTTTGCATCCCATCTCAATCATCAACTATAGAATTTTTGCACCAGGACTTTTCACAAAGAAGCTTGGAAAGTGGATACCCTATCATTCAGTTGGTGGAACCTCTCGGGATATGCCTTTCCGCCTCTTCCTCTTCTTCCATGGGTATTATTAAAGATAAAACAGGACAAGCCCAAGATGATTATCTTGCTGGCCCTAAATTGGCCTCGACAGTTTTGGTACCCAACTCTAAAAAACCTATGTCTGGAGCCCCCTTGGGTTTTACCTCAGTCTCCGAACCTTCTGTCCCAACATCAGGGTCAGGTTCTACACTCTCATGTCAGAACTCTCAGCCTGGCGGCCTGGTTAATCCAGGGCCTTTGATTTCTTCTTTCCTACCCAAGCAGGTTATGGATGTCATTTTAGAAGCCAGACATCCTAGCACTAGAAAATCTTATGCAGGGAAATGGAAAAGATTTTGTTCCTGGATGCAGGCTCAGGATTCTGATCCTCTTCTTCCGAACATTCCTTTAATTTTACTTTACTTGACAGATCTCTTACATAAGGGTCTCTCTTTCTCTTCCATTAAGATACATGCCTCTGCTATTTCTGCTCATTATAATACAGACCCTCCGATCTTTTCCCTCCAGCTCATGAGACAGATGTCCTTCAAGGATGCATCTGCAGTCATCACATATGGGTTGTCCTGCCTCAGGCAGCCCTTATTCCAAAGTCTGGGTCCAGCGTCAGCTGATGTCGCCTTCCCTGACGCCAGAAAGTGTCAGCTGACGCCATCTTCCTCAGTCTTTCTTGCCGCATGGTGCCCGAAGCAGAAGCAGTTCGCAAGTGCCGGTCGGCCAGCTCCTGTAATTCAGCTAAACCGAAGACTTCAAAAGCGTTGGTGACTCTTTCTTGCCTCAGCCGATGTCAGATAAAATTAATAATTGCTTAACTTGTGGGAAACAAATACCTCATAAGGATTTCCACTCTTACTGCCTACCTTGCCTAGGCCCAGACCACGACGTCTCGGCCTGTGCTTCCTTCAACCGACGCACTCTAAGACGTCGGTCGGAGTTTGCAGAGGAATTTTTTGGGGCTAGTTTTGCTTACAAAATGCCGTCGGAGACTCTGACTTCACATTTAATAAAGAAACGGAAGGACAAGGACTGACACGGTTTCGCTGAAACCACGGCCAGGCCTACCGCGAGTGTCTCGGTCTCGGCTGAAACCGAGTCCTTGGTACTTCCATCCACCAAAACCGTACAACTGACAACCTCGGCCCCGGAGGCCACTACTGTATTGGTTGTTGAATCTCCTTTGGAATCTGGTGTCCAGGAACCCTCCGACACCATTCCCTTAGACAAAACTACACCAGCACGTGGTGCAGTCAGGCCTCCTGCATCCATGTCTATTAAGGCATTCTCTAGGGCTAAAGCTGCTAAACTCTCAAAATCTATGCCTCCCAGGGTTACTCCTCAGGGACCCACTACAAGTTCTCAGATCCTTAGTCTAGCAGAGGACCTTATTTCATTAATTAGGGGCTCTCAGCCTCATCCTGACAAGGGCTCTCAACCTCCTACAGAAAAAAGGCCCAGGATTGAGCCCCTCTCCTCTGATGAGGCCTCTGATGGCTCTGCTCTCTCAGACTACCAGGAGGAGGCTTTTTCAGCCTACGAGGATTCAGATGCAGAGGAATCTATCCCTTTGGCCTCCCCTCCTGAAGAACTGTCTTTTGGGGAAACTCTGCACACTATGAGGGAGCATTTCCAATGGCAGGGCCAGGAATTCTCTGATTCCAGGAAGAGATTAATGACCTTCTTATATTTGCCTCAGCATAGACCTTTGGCTATTCCCCCTGTTTTGAATGTCATTGATGATGTGTACTCTGAATCTAGCACAACCCCTGACACCCTCCCTCCGGCTCCTGCCAAACCCAATAGGTACTACAGGGTCCCGGAATCACATCTTTTCCTTTACAAGGCCCACTCTGCTGATCCAGAAACTATTTCCCAGGGCCCTAAAGGGGTTGCAGCTGTCACTGCAAAAAATCCACTCCCCTCTGAAAGGGAGTCCAGGGCTTTAGAGCGATGGGGTAAAAAAGTGTACACTTCTGCTACCCTTTCTATGAGGGCTTTAAACTGTCAATTTCATATGATACAGTACCAAGAATATTTGTTAGATGAATTGCATAAAAAGCTGTCTTCACCTGAACCCCTAGATCGCAAATCACTTCAGGATCTGGTACATAACTCTCAACAGGTTAGCAACCATTTTTTGCAGTGTGGTTATGATGCATTGGAATCTTCATGTAGGTCAGCTATGACAGGTGCAGTCATACATAGGCATGCTTGGCTGAAGGAACAATCTCTGCCAGACCATGTTAAAGCAAAGCTTCTGGATGCTCCACTGGAAAGGCAAAAGTTATTTGGCTCCACTGCTCAGGAGGTCTTAAAGAAATTTGAGGAAAAGGCAAAATCTGTACAAAGAGTCAAAGATTTTATGCAAGTCCAACCACCAAGATTCAGCAGAAATTGGCCTTCCAAGAACTGGTCCTTTCCAGACACAGACAGATTTCAGAGAGGCAAGAACAGGTGTGCCAGAGGTAGAGGGCAAATTAGAGGCTCCTACAGAGGACGTCAATGGCAGCCTCCCAACCAGAGAGGTAGTGCAGGGCCTACAACTGCTGCACAAGGACAGACTCAATGACTTCACTTTGACACCGCTAACCAGGGCTCAATTGAAAGCACCTTTGGGCGGAAAGCTTTCCTTATTTTCAGAAAATTGGCACATTATTACAAGGGACAAATGGACACTACAAATAATAGACAAAGGATACAGGTTCCATTTTCACACATTACCGAAAAGAAAAGGCATGCCAGACCTGCCACCAAATCAAAGGGCAGAGGCTTTGAAACAAATCTCCAACTTAATGAGAATGAAAGCAATAGAAAAGGTTCCTCTTGCAGAACAAGGCCAAGGATTTTATTCCAGACTCTTCCTTGTTCCAAGAAAAGAAAAGCAATGGAGGCCTATTCTCGACTTGTCCGCACTAAATACTTATCTCATTGTGCTAAAATTCAAAATGCTGACTCTACAGCAACTCCTTCCCATGCTGGGGAAGGGGTCTTGGCTGGTAACTCTGGACCTCAAGGAGGCATACCTGCATGTCCCTATCAGACAAAGCTGCAGAAGACACCTCAGATTTCTTGCAGGTTCAGAGCATTATCAATTCTCAGCATTGCCCTTTGGCTTATCTACTGCACCCAGAGTATTCACGAAATGCCTGGCATCAGTAATTGCACACTGCAGACTTCAGGGGATGCAAATATACCCGTATCTGGATGACTGCCTTATACAAGCGGACAGCCAACAAATTTTGGTAAAACACTTGAATTATGCCATCTACCTTCTTCAGGCCTTGGGATATACAGTCAACATTCACAAGTCAAGACTTGTACCATCCCAAAGAATAACTTTTCTGCGGATCTAGACACAACCACCCAAATGGCTTTCCTCACAGAAGAAAAACAAAACCAACTACCAGATTACTTCACAAACCTGTCAAGACAAACTCAGCTTACTGCAAGAAAAATCCTGCAGGCCCTGGGTTACATGGCTTCTTGCATTCTTCTGATTCCTCAAGCAAGGCTACATATGAGGAAACTCCAATGGTACCTAAGGAGTTTATGGACTCAGCACAGTCACAGCTTGGAAACTTTGATACCACTCATCCCATGCCTTCAAAGGGAATTTCTGTGGTGGGCTCAAGCAAACCAGTCAAACAGGGGTTTGCCCTTCAGCAAACCAATAGCCAGCCAAACCATTACAACGGATGCTTCAGACCACGGATGGGGAGCACACATGGAAGGAAGATGCATTCAAGGACTATGGTCACAAAAAGAGCTACGCATGCACATAAACCAAAAGGAAATGCTGGCAGTGATACATGCAACCGAGGCCTTCAAGTTATTTCTACATCAGGACCACCTGCTAATAAGGACAGACAACACTACAGTTATGTGGTACATAAACAAGCAAGGAGGCACCCATTCCTACCCTCTTTGCAGACTGGCAATGAATCTATGGGAACTTTCCTTGACCCTCAATATACAGCTGCAATCCCAGTTTGTACCAGGAAAAGACAATATACTGGCAGACAGCTTAAGCAGGAGCATCATGGATGCACACGAATGGATGCTGCACCCAGACATCTTCCATCAGATAGCACAATCATGGGGGAAACCGGACATAGACCTCTTTGCCTCCCCACACAATCATCAGCTGGAGAAATTCTGCTCAAGGACATACCACCCACAAGCATGGAAAGTGGACACCCTCTCTTTCAGCTGGAGAACTCTAACAGTGTATGCATTCCCACCTCTTCCATTAATGACCAAGGTCTTACTGAAGATCAGGGCAGAGCAGCCAAAAGTGATTCGGATTGCTCCGGACTGGCCAAGACAGCACTGGTACCCATTGCTAAAGAGCATGTCACAAACAAAACCATGGCTTCTGCCACAATGGCCGCTTCTCCTGACACAGCACAATTACAAAACTCTGCATTCTACCCTGAAAACATTACAACTATCTGCCTGGAAAATACCTTGACTCATCACCAGGATAAGCTATCCAAGAGAGTGAAGGATATTATCCTGGAAGCTCGCAGGCCTTCCACAAGAAAGGCATACTCAGCAAAATGGAAAAGATTTCACACCTGGAGCATCTCAAAGGGCCTAGATGCAACAGTTATGAACATGGCACATATTCTGGAATATTTGGCAGAAATGCTCCACAATGGCATGTCTTACTCTTCCATTAAAATTCATGCTTCAGCAATTTCAGCAGAGTACAATACTGATCCACCTGTCTTCTCTCATCCTCTGCTAAGACAATTTCTAAGAGGAATTAAAAACATCAATCCTCCAAGGAAACCACCAGTGCCTACTTGGGACCTTAACTTCGTGTTGGAAAAACTAACACTGCCTCCTTTTGAACCAGCAGCATCTGCAGAACTACAGTTCCTCTCTTGGAAGACTGCCTTCCTTCTGGCCATAACCTCAGCAAGAAGAGTATCTGAGTTACAGGCCCTCATGGCAGTACAGCCATTTCTTATTTTTCATCAAGACAGAGTCTCATTGAGAACCAATCCTTCATTTATGCCAAAGGTGGTATCTAGGGTCTCATTAAACCAAGCTATTCACCTACCTACCTTCTTTCCAAATCCACAAAACAAAAGGGAAAAGCTTCTGCACACCCTGGACATACACAGACAGTTGCGCTACTACTTGGACAGAACTAAAAATTACAGAAAAACTGACCAGCTGTTGGTAGCATATGCTGCTGGTGCACAAGGAAAAGCAATTTCAAAACAGACAATTTCAAAATGGATAGGGAATTGCATTCGTTTCTGTTACTCCTTTCATGGAAAAACTGTGCCAGCTAACATTAGACCTCATTCGACCAGAGCCACAGCCACCTCCACAGCCTTCTTAAGAGGGTGGCTACCAGGACATTTTAGAAGCTGCTACATGGAGCTCCATGCATACATTTTCCAAGCATTACAACTTACCTTTATATTCCAGATCCAGAGCAGGCTTTGCAGTCCTGCAGGGCATTTTAGCTACACCATCCTTTACATAAATCCTCCACCCCCAGATTGGCTATGGTATTCTAGATGACTGCAGATGCATCCTTGAAGGACATAGTACAGTTTTGTACCTACCATAAATGTAGATGTCCGATAGGTATGCATCTGCAGTCAGGTGTACCCTCCCTCATTCCCCTCTGTGGTATTTCCTGGGTACATTCCCATCTCATAGATAGCGGGGGTTATCTATTATGGTGTATTTGTTTTATATATGTATATATTTTTGTGCATGTTTGGAATTTATTGCATTTCTCCAAATTTAGCCTTCCTTAGAGGGCACCTGGCATCTGGGGCAAGAAAAACTGAGGAAGATAGCGTCAGCTGACGCTTTTATACCCCAGGCGCTCTGACGTCAGGGAAGGGGCAACATCAGCCAACGCCGGACCCAGACTTTGAACTGCCTGAGGCAGGACAACCCATATGTGATGACTGCAGATGCATACCTATCGGACATCTACATTTATGGTAGGCACAAAACTGTACTTTTCTCAGAGGAGCTAAGAACTTAAGACCTCCTAGATCTCCTCCCATTCCTGCTTGGGATCTCAATTATGTTTTGGAAAAACTAACCTTGCCTCCTTTTGAGCCTGCTGCCTCTTCTGACATCAAGCTTTTATCTTGGAAGACAGCCATCCTGTTAGCCTTAACCTCTGCCAGGAGAGTTTCAGAGTTACAAGCTCTTATGGCTGTGGAACCTTATATTATTTTTCATTATTTCCAAAGTGGCTTTAAATCAAACTATCCACTTGCCAACTTTTTTCCCCACTCCTCAAAATAAAGGGGAAAGGATCTTACATTCCTTGGATGTACACAGACAACTACGTTTTTACCTGGACAGAACCAAGGACATCAGAAAATCAGAACAATTGTTTGTTTCTTATGCTTCAAGTTCCCAAGGTAAAGCCATTTCAAAACAGACCATTTCTAAATGGATTGCTCATGGAATCAGATTTTATTATTCACACCATGGAAAGCAAATCCCAGGGAGTATACGGACTCATTCCACCAGAGCTGCTGCCACTTCTGCGGCCTTCCTCAGGGGAGTTCCTACCAAAGACATTTTGGAAGTTGCAACTTGGAGTTCAGTGCATACTTTTTCTAAGCACTACAATCTACCTCTCTAAGTCTAGGGCAGGCTTTGCCTCTGCAGTCTTGCAGGGCCTTTTAGCCGCCCCTTCCACTTTATGACCACCTCCCTTTCTTTCAGCTTTGGGATTCTACCCTACAGTCATGACTGCAACAGTGAAACACGATGAACATAGTACAGTTGTGTACACTTACCATAAATGTAGATGTTCGAGTGTCTTCACTGTTGTAGTCTGGGTTTCCCTCCCTCCTGTCCCCTCTTAATTTTACTTTTGTGTGGTTCCTTTTTTTCACCATTCTTTTGAGGTGTATTTGCAAAGGATATGGGACCTTTCTCATTTTGGGACTCCTGACATCTGGGGCAAGAAAAACTGGAGAAAATGGCATCGGCTGTTGGCTTTGTACTCCTGGTGCTCTGACATCAGGGAGCATGGTTGAACAGCCGACGCCGGACCCAGACTTTGGGATTCTGGCCGACCGAGGACTGCCTGCTGGCAGGGGAGAACCCTACAGTCATGACTGCAACAGTGAAGACACTTGAACATCTACATTTATGATAGGTGTACACAACTGTACTTTCTCTCTATTCTCAACAACCTCTTCATAAACCCATTTGAGAGTGCCATTCTTGTTTTAACATACTATAAATAATTCCTCACCTTTTAGTACTCCACTCAACCTCATTTTTTCATGTATTTTTATCTTTCAAAAAAAACAGTTGTTAATCAATAAATTCTAAATTCCCACTGGTTTTGATTGTATTATCTCTTATTTCATACACTGTTTGCTTAACTGAATAAAAATCACACTCCTCAACTTCACATACTTACAGGTGTTTGGCATACTCAAGCAGCAGTCTTGATAAATGATTGCGTAAAATCCCTTCCAATGTAGTACCATATTCTTTTGTATTAAGTCTTAATTCTCTTTTGTGTTAACACTTACAATTTTCAACTTGCTTTTCTGTCCATCTCTCTTTCCATTTTCTTCTAGAAAAAAAATAATATAACCTGATTGGAATGATAGGAGGTGAGAAATTGTCTGGATTTTGTTAAAGCAAAAATGTTACTCTGGAATGGCTTTATTAAGAAGTCATTGAAAATAGAAAGAACTTGTCTGTTCTCAGTTTCTCATCATTTTCTGCCACTGTGATGTCTACAGCACTTTTATGCAACATCTCTAACAAAATCATAACAAACAAAAAAAAGTACATTACTTCATCCCACAAAACAGAGCAACTAAAGGAGATATTCAATCACATGAAGTACTGATAGGCCTGTCTCAGAAGGAGAGCATTTTGACACATGTAAAAGCCACCAGAGTACTGGAACTGAGGCAACACAGTTTCACATGTGCAATGGCATGCAAGACAAATAATGTAACTCTTTGCTGGAACTGAAGAAAGTGGATATAGATGTGACGTAGTTAGATTTTAGTAAGCTATTTGTTGTAGTATCACATAAAAGGCTAGAGAACAAATTAGCTAGCCATGGAGAGGGTCACAGAGTTGTAGCATGGATGTAATGCCAGCAGGAGAACACAGTGAGCTGTGGTGAATGGAGTCCACTCAGGTAAAGGATAGTTACCAGTGGGGACCCATGGGAGTCAGTATTCAGGTTGGTCATTTTTAGTGTTTGCATAAGTCATATTGCTAAAGGTCTGTAAATAAATGCTCTTTGTTGATGGTATGAAGACATCCAACAGGTTTAATAGACAGGAAAGTGTTGAAGAGATAGAAGGGATTTGGCTAAACAGAAGAAATGCTTTCAAGCTTGGGAGATGAAATGCAATGCAAAACAATGTACCCGCATAACAATAATCCACAAAAGAAATTCACAGATGGAGAGATGGAGCATTTGCAACAATAACATTTAAAATGTATCCAGGGGTACTTATAATAGATGGTCTTAAAGTAGGCAGGATATCAAAAGAAAACAAACAGGATGATGCAACAATGATAAAAGAAGGAAGCTATTATACTTATATCCTTCATTACTGACAAGTTGTGAGAATTCAGTTGGAGTACTGTGTACAGTTCTGGGGCTTTATACCTGCTGGAACATAAACAGGATAGAGTAAATACAGAAGTGCACAACAAAAATGCAAGCCCTTCACACAAAATGATGTAAAGAAAAACTACAGAACCTTAACATGAGCAGTTGCAAAGAGCAAAGGCAGAAGGGGGACATGACAGAAACATTATAGTAAGGGACTCCCCAGTGTCTAAATGGTCACAGTCTTTCAAAAAGAAAAGTATGATAAGACAAAGCAATTTAAAGAGACGTGATTGATGGCTCAAGGGAGACATGTTGAGGTTTTTATGTGAAGAAAAGGTGGTGAGTGGCTGGAATAGCACCCTTCCACCAAAGTGGTAGTAACATCTTTAAAAACAGTTGCAGAACCTACGAATGCATGGGGTAGGCGTTAGGCAGTTATGGGGAGGGAGAAGGAAGGAAAAAAATAAAACAGTTGTTTGCAGAATTTACAGCTTATCAGGACAGTAGGGAACTGGGAAGACAAGATGGGCCAGGCAGTCCTTATTTTTTCTGAATCCATATTTTGTTTCTATGAAATGTCAATATACAGAACTCAGGCAATGTTTGTGTTTTAATTTAATCAAGAAAGATCTCAAGATCAGTATATAGTGGGAGTCCAAACTACAAATATGTATAACAATCAACTACAGTTATAAGCTCGGTCTTTCTGCCTCCTGCAAGGTTCCCTACTGTAAAAGTAGTATCAGCATCCTACTGCACAGAATAAAGCTTGCCTTCATCTAGTTTGTGACTTCATCCTTAAGTGATGAAAACTCAGCTTTGCCTGCCATCGATCTCCCTTATGTCTAACATTTATACAATTCTTATGAATACTTTGACTGTATTAACATTTAGTCCTGTTTGCTACAACTGTGTTGGCATTGAGCCTTATATATTTTGCAATGGTTTTACTGGCACCATACCCATGTGCATTATAGAAACTGAGATTCTGACAACAGATAAAGACCCCCTCTTGGATGGCCTAATCCATCGACTTCCCTGGCTGCTGACACAAGCTTATTAGTTGACATATTACATTATCTGAATTTAACATGGAATCACCTCTGAAGAATGCACTACGGGCCCCATATAACACTGGTTGCCAAAATCTAAATAATAAAAGAATAGTTTTGTCCGCAAACACTGCTCTGAAAATTAAAAAGCAAACCCACTATTCTGAACTGAAAGTGAGAGAAGCAAGGTCAGCACACTGTGGGTAAAATATTAAGAATTCTGCCTCCGCTAACTAGACTTTGTTCATTTTAGTCTTAAAAATATTATCCTGGGTATTTATTTTGTAATAGTCACAAAGCATGAGCGTATCTGTTTTATGTAATTCTTACTAGTGTGTATAAATAGGAATAAAATTATATATAGTCTTCCTTTGGCTAGATGACAATATACTTTTTCAAATAAGTATTGACAATTAAAAAAGGATATCCAAGATGGAAACTGTAGTAATTTTTGAAGGTGAAACTTTGACTGAGCACTGAAGTGTGTTGTGGGACTAAACTTACTGTGGATTGTACAAAATGGAGAGGTGCATAATAAACTTATTGATATTTGAATGCTTCATCTACCTTCCCATATACTCTAACAGCAAGACATTGCACTACCAGCCTGCCTGCAGTCAGCAGAGTAATCAGTTATTTATCTTTGCCATGTATAAGCAACACTCTGTCACCTGCCAGCAGTAGGTCACTCCATGTCAGAGTGGACAACTCACACACCATAAAGCTCATACACAGAGAACCATTATCAGTTGAAGCCAGTTGCCAATTTGCCAGTTGCTAAGCACTGTGAATCCTGTCTTGAGTGCACTGTCATAGCTGGACAACACTGGTGTAAGAAAAAAAATCTATTCTCTTGAGAGAGAGCCAGACAAGTTAATAAACACTGGATTAAAATAAAAAAATTTAAAATTAAAATGTACTTAGCTGTAATGTTTTCCATCACTTTCCTTTTCATTGTTAATAATGTAGAGGTTTTAGTACAATGTAAAAAATATAACAAAGGTGGACCAAACAAAATACTCTGTTTAGCAATATGAAAATAATCTGGGTATTTTGCCCCATTTTCAAAACCAACAAAAAATGGACTGAAGAATGCACACCAAACATTTATTAGATACAAGGCTTTCGGGAAGTACCCTTCATCAGTGCAAACTACAGACATTTTATAACCAACTCATTAAATAACATAATTACAATCACATGACACAGCCTTCCACCATTACAGCTAAATGCCAATTAATATAGACAGAAGATGTTGAAATGATAATACACTTTTATAAATATATATATATATATATATATATATATATATATATATTTGTCTTTTAAAATGTTTATATGAAAATATTTCTGTTTTAATAAGTTAATTGGCAGTTAGCTTTAATGGTGGAAGGCTGTGTCATGTGATTGTAATTATGCTCTTTAATGGGTTGGTTATAACATTTCTGTAGTTTTCACTGATGAAGGGTAATTCCAGAAAGCTTTGTATCTAATACATTTTTGGCTTGCATTCTTCAGTCCATTTTTTGTTGGGTTTGACAGTTTTCGTTACAATTGTGAATGGGATTACTGATGTTTGAGTCCCTTTTTTGTTAGTTTTTTATCTTTTGTCAGTCATTTTTGTCTTATTTATATTTAATTGTTTTATAAATGTTGTAACATAGAAACATCCAAGCACTTCCATTTTGGGTGGACAATACATTTTGACGTAAATCTGAAAAAATGGCAATGACATCAACAAAGTTTTATCTTAAAACATGACTATTGTGTTTTTGGAGAAGGAGAGAAAACATTGGAAATAGCAAAGTTATAAGACGTTGTGTGATCTCACACCATTATTTTATTTATTTTTTTGTTGACTGGCTTGGTCCCACTAAGCTAGTAGCTTCTTTGCAGAGGAAACCCAAGGTGGTATTTATGTTACTGTAGAAAATTTGGCTATGAGCAGGGAAAACTTCTACTTTAATAGGTGCTGTGGAATCTTTTGTATTTACCAACTCAGGCAGATGAGACCTCAGTTTAATGTCTTATCAGAAGGGCAACACACTCAGGAGTGCAGCACTGCCCTCAGGGAGTATGGCAGCATCAGCAATGCAATCATCTGGAATGGGAATGGAACCCACAGCCTTTTGATTTTCTAGTCCCAACTGGGGTGTGTTACTTAATGAGCCACTGACACTGATGAGCTTATTGGCTGGCAATGATAGTTCAGAAACTTAAACTGAAAGTTCAGCATAGTTTAGCTGTAATTTTGCATCGTTAAAACAGCCTGGAAAAAAAAGAAATAGACATACAGTCAGAATATTATTTTAAAAATAAAACGAGTGAAATATGCTAGAAGCTTATAGTTTGCAAACATGCTGAAGTCACCAAACAAGCACTACATAACATAACAAGCAAGACAGATATCAGCTGACGGAGGAGAAGTAAAGCAGTGAAGATCAAATAAAACCGCAGTGAACCTGCAAATATACTGCAGCAGTAAAGTCACCTTTTTGCAAACAGGTCAAAAACCTATAATAGACTGTGTTCCAATACAAAACACCAGAACACCACCATACAAAAAAGTAACAACTGCTCATAGTCCTAGAAAGGAAACACAATGAGCAAAATTGCAAAAAGACCCTTTAATGCTTGAACAGAATATTGCAAAAGGATTGATGCCATAGGTATGATGACAGGAGGGTAAAAGGGAAGTCATACACATGGAAGGAACACATAAGTTGGCAGACATGACAGTTAGGGAAGATAGTGAAACAATGGGGTGAGCAGTGCAGTAGTGGGTGAGATACAGAGAGAGAGATGTTGGTGCACTGTGTGATTTACAGAGAAATCTGCCATAGAATGCAGTCTGCTTTGTGGTTGAAAAAAGTGCCAAAATTAGATCTGCTGCAAGCATGCATATAAATTAGGAAGGACCCTTTGCATAAGAGTTGTGTAGATTTGCTGAAGAAGACATGGCACCTCATTCAGGCTTGGATACAGTGTATGAGCCCACACTTCATTCAGGCTTGGATATAGTGTATGAGTATGCGGGTCTATATGACTTGGTCGACAGTTCATATGATCGACTGTTTATTTGGTCGACAGTTCATTTGATCGACAAGCATTTTAGGTAGGGGGGCTTCACCCCCACACTAATGTGGGGCTGTGCCCCACCCCCTAACTATATATATATCAACTCCAGGGTCACACAACATTGGGGAAGGGGGCAAATTCTTGTCGATCAAATGAACTGTCGACCAAATAAACAGTCGATCATATGAACTGTCGACCAAGTCATATAGACCCGAGTATGCACTTCATTCAGGCATGGATACAGTGTATGAGTCCACACTTCATTTAGGCTTGAACACAGTGTATGAGTCCGCACTTCATTTAGGCTTGGACACAGTGTATGAGCCTGCACTTCATTCAGGTTTGGGTACAGTATATAAGCCCTCACTTCATTCAGGCTTAGATACAGTGTATGAGTCTGTACTTCATTCAGGCCTGGATACAGTGTATGAGTCTACACTTCATTCAGGCTTGGCTACAGTGTATGAGGCCACACTTCAGTCAGGCTTGGATACAGTGTATGAGCCCGCACTTCATTCAGGCTTGGATACAGTGTATGAGTCTGTACTTCATTCAGGCCTGGATACAGTGTATGAGCCTACACTTTATTCAGGTCTGGATACAGTGTATGAGCCCGCACTTTATTCAGGCTTGGATACAGTATGAGCCATAGCTACTTTGACTACTCTGAAGAACCTTTAGTGCTGGAGGCTTTGGTGCCAAAGTAGAAGCCCACTGGGCATGTACCAGCTCCTGCATTACCGCTTACATAAATAAGAAATAAGAACATGAGCTTAGTATTGATGGCTCTAGGATCATGGCACTCAGTCTCTGTAGCATAATTGATGACAGATCTGTAAAGTAAAGAACACATACAGAGCACTGGGTAACTGAAAATGTAACATGCTGTTACTAAATGCATAATGTCAAGAGAACATTATTTGTGCATATATAAAACTTGCCCTTCAGTGGGGTTAGGCATTCATTGTGCCATGTATGAAAAAATATATATTATATATGTACACATACATGTGTATAAAATTACATTTTTTATCGGTGGTGCAGTGGTAGCGTTGTCACCTCACTGTGAGAGGTTCTCTGATTTGATTCCCGGCTGGGGTACCTTCTGTATGAAGTCTGCATGTCCTCCCTGCATTTATGTGGGTTTCCTCTCACATTATAAATATATGTGTCTGGAGTGTTTCTCCCTGGGCCTTTGCTGAAAACTTTCTTCGTTCCAAGTCAGACTTTCCCAGTAAACAAATGTTAAATAAATTTTTAATACATTGCCAATCCACTACATCAGCATATACTATACTGACCACAAATAGTCAAAACTAAATAAATATTAAAAAAATGTTTAAATGTTTTATGTGGGGGTTGGCAAGCCCTACTCTGTATTCCCTGCTAATTATATATATATATATATATATATATATATATATATATATATACCTACTTCGAGATTGCAAAACAATGGGGAAAGCCAAAATCCAACTTCCCACTGTGTAAAGATCCCAAATGCCAGCATCCTATGATGACCCAGCATTTTGGTAAAAAGAGCTTCCCTCCAAAATAAAATAAAATAAATAAATAAAATGTTTGATATACTAAATGTATGACAAAAAATGTTTGATGTACCAAATGTATGACAAAACACACTGAACATGCACACACTTATATTTATATATCTATATTTAGCTATATATATATATATATATATATATATATATATATATATATATATATATATATATATAATGTATGTAAAAAAACAAGATCTACAGGTTCAGTATCAATGTATACATCTATGCTTAGAACCATAGCTAGTTCAAGTGAAATCCAGTGCATTTCCCACAGCTGGTTCCCTCCTCAAATCAAAGTCAAGGAGCAAAAAAAAACAAAGTTTTTCTCAGAGTTGAAAAAAAAGTTCTTTGGCAGTGTAAAACTGTAGCAAGCTGAATGTGTGCTTTTAATAGGTTCATACGTTCATATAAGGTTACTAAGCTAACAGCTCTAGAGCCCTTACAAACCTAGTCATATTTATCCGGAGTTATCCCAGTTATTGGTGGTTAGGTGAGTGAAGCTAGCAGAGGTAAGTGTCTATGGTAGTTAATACTGACTTCCTCTGTCCAGGAGGGACATGGGCACCATCCAAGGAGTGAATTTGCGGTCACTCATCCTTTCATCTAGGTTGCATTTGAAGAGGGTCAGGGAGGGGCTCTGTTTCAGAGAAGTGGCAGTCTCTTGGAGATGTATCTGTCTCTCCAGCATGATCTGTTCATGTCAGAGGCTAGGTTAAGATTCCTGAAGAGAGTGACCCTTGTGTAGTTTGATTTATGAATGTGTAGCATTTCCATCAGGGCTGGGTCAGAGACTGCCCTGTAAGCCAGGCACAGGTCACCCCTTAGCAACCTGTAGGAGACAGAATACAGTGACATGATATTCATTCTTTCCATGTAAGACTTGTTTTGTGTACCCTTAATTTCTTGGTGAGAAACCTCTGTGGTCTCTCCAGCTGTTTGCAAGTGTCTGGTGAGGTACATGCAAAAGGGAGTATTGCACTCAGTTATTGGTCTTATGAGGGCCAAATATAATGAAATGCTAACATCCTTAGATCTAGATGCAATATATTTACTTATAATATAATAATATGATGCAACAAGCACCAAGATATCATTACAATGCCAAAATTGCTACACTCCTGCAGCATTGACACCTGCCAATCATACACCTAAATAGGCTGCATCTGGAACAGCTGCCCATATCACCATCACCCCATCCTTAGTTACAGCTCTGTCTATGCTATACATAGGTGACCCTTATAAAAGTCCAGCCTATGACAGTGAATTTCATAGCACCAGCTGGAGCTGGTGCAGCAGTCGAGTTGTTGCTTCGCAGCAAGAGGTTCTTTGGTTCGATTCTTGGCTGAGGTGCCTTCTGTGCAGAGTCTGCATGTCCTCCCTGCATTTGTGTGGGTTTCTTCCCACATTGCAAAAACATGCATCTGGAACCTTTCTCCCTGGGCCTCCACTGAAAATTGGCTTTGTTCCAAGTCAGACTTTCCCAGTTGACAAATGTAAAATAAAACAAAAATATAAAAAGGATGTCAGATCAAATAAGTATATAAGCATGTTTTACTAATATGTAAAGCTACATACATTATAGTATGCACATCCGTGCATGTATTTTATTTATTTATGTATGTATGTATGTATGTATTTATGTATTTATTTATTTATTTATTTATTTGACATTTGTTTACTGGGATAGTTCTACTGGGCATCTTATCCATTTTCAGCGGAGGCCCGGGAAGAAAAGCTGCACATGTAGAAAAACATTTATAGACATGATTACACATTGTTTTCTAAACCTTACAAACATAGTAATTTATATACACAGTTACACGGCTGTAATGATGCATAGTTAAATATGTTATAGTAGTAACAGAAATTGCACTACTATTTGGCTACAATGCAGGCACACAGGGTTACATAATAGTGCTGGTAGAATCTTTACAGATTAAATTTGCACACAACTTGCAAAAGCAATTCATATGGTACTTAGATTAGAGTGAGTTTGAAACGTATGACCAAGTTTGTGTTAGACAGGTTACAAGTCCCCTAGTGTACAGGGTTGTGTCCCGTTCTCAGTCATTCAACAGAATTGTTTAGTAGGTTACCTAAGAAAGGGTGGTTAGTGTATTGAAGGAGGCATTAGAAGGTAAACAGAGTGGGTGCGAGGAGGGTGTGAGGGGGGGAAGAGGTAGATTAGCCTGGAGAAAGGCATGTACATAACCATGTTTAGATGTTCTTTTGGGGTGGATTTAAAGAGAGGTAGGCTAGGGATTAGCCTAATGTTCAGTGGCAGGGAGTTCCATACTTTGGTGAATGAGTATGAATAGAATGATTTTCCTTGGTTTTTGGAGGATTTGTATGTTTCTAGAAGGAGTTTGTCTTCAGATAGGAGAGTTCTGTTTGGTTTGTAATGTTTGATTAGGTTGGCAAGGGCAGGACAGGTATTTGGCTTGTATAATATATTATGGATTGGAGTTAGTTGTATATATGTAAGCTGGTTTGCTAGTTTGAGCCAGTTTAGTTCTTTTAGTGGTATACAGTGGTGTGTACGATAGCTGGAGTCAGTTGCAAATTTTGCTATTTTGTTATAGCATTGTTACAATTTGTTCTTAGTAGAGTTTTTCACATTGGTAAGTATGCAGTAGCCATATAAAAGAGAGGGCAGCAGGAAGGTTTTTGCCAGGGTGGTCTTGGTGCCGGTAGCAAGAAATTATCTGTTTCTGTAGAGGAGGCCTAGTTTTATATGAATTTTTTTAATGTTTTGTTGGATGTGAGGGTCAAAGTTGAGTTTGCTATCTATTATAACCCCTAGGAGTTCAGTTTCTTGAATGTTTTCTAAGATGGTTTTGTCAGCTGCAAGAATGTTAAATTGGTCTGGCCTAGGGGGGGTATTTTTGTAGGTAAAGACTATAGTCTTGTTTTTTGGGGGGTTTAGAAAGAATTGAGAGTTTGTCAGCCATGATTCAGTGGCTGTGAAAGATTGCTGAGTTTTGGTAAGACGTTCACAGAGGGTATGCATGGTGCAGATTAAAGCTGAGTCATCTTATATTGGATTAATGTTCCAGAGGAAGAGGCAGTATGAAGATTGTTGGTGAATATACTAAATGGTAGGTGTCCTAAGATGGACACCTTGGGGAACTCCTGTGGGGTTTTGTAGGAAGGGTGAGTGCTGGTTGGACCATTTGACTACATGCTTATATCCATGAAGGTAACTTTGGAGTGTGATGGTAAAGCAGCCTAGTGTAGCTAGTTTATCTAGTAGTAAAGTATGTGAAACTGTGTCGAAGGCTTTTAAGAAGTCCAGGAACACAGCAGATACTAGGTATCCTTTGTTCCTGGCCTTGTTAACTGTGTTTGTGAAAGATAATAATGCTGTGAAAGTGCTATTATCAGGCCTGAAACTGTGATAAGTTTGTTTGAGTAGATTGTTATGGAGTAGATATTTCATTAGTTGTTGGTGAATACAGTTTTCCATGATTTTGGATAATGGGGATAGAATGGATATCGGGCAGAAATTGGATATTTCTGTAGAGTGTCCTACCTTTTGAACTGGTGCTATGTATGAAATTTTCCATACTGTGTGTACTGTGGCTTCAGATAGTGATCTGTTTGTTAGTATGCTGACTGGATAAGTGACTAAGTTGGCTGCCAGTTAGGTATTGGGGTGGGAGTTTGTCAGCTGATACAGAGCAGGGTTTTAGTTTGAGTAGTAGCTTTTTAATTGTAGAAGTGGGCATGGGCTTAAAAGACAAGGAGATATTTGGGTTGTTTGGTTGGTCATTTCAGTAGTTATAGGCCTGGTTTGTTGTAGGTGTTGTTTTGTTAGTAGTGTTTGTTTTTAGGTTAGGGTGGGGGTGCCCCGAATTAGTTTTGATAGTCAATAGGTCTGATATGGATTTTATGAAATATCTGTTGACTTCTGCTATTTGTGATGTGGGGACTTTGAGTGAAGGGGAGTGATCTTTATTAGTTCCTGGGTTGAGAAGGAATGCCAACATTTTTCTCGGTTGTTTTTGGGTTGTAATTGAAGGTTAGGGTAATAGGCTTCCTTACATTTATTCACTAATTTTGTGAATTTGTTGCATAGTGTCTTGAAGACTTGGAGATTTTGTTGGGTTTTACCTTGCTTCCATTTTCCCATGCTTTGTCCCTTTGTTTCATGAGATCAAAGCAGCTAGTGGTTAACCATGGGGATTTAGTTTTTTTGCATTCTTTTTGTTTGAGGAGGGGTGGGACTATCAATTAGTGTTAGGAAGGTGGTATTGAAGTAATGATTGAAGTAGTGCACCGCATCACTGATGGATAGGACTTTTAGAAGAGGGCAGTTGATACTAGATGTTAGATTATTGAATGTTTGTTGGTTAGGTTTAGTGGTATTTCTAACAGTTATTGTGAAGTGCTTGTTAGGTAGGTGGGTGTTGGCCCTGATAATGAATTCTGGAAGATGGTCATTTAGTGAGACTGAGAGTGTACCTGAGGAGGGGAAATTGGAGTGGTGAGATATGAGAATCCAGTCTAGTGTGGAGTGGCTAGTGTGGTTGTTGTTAAATCTTGTTGGGTTGGTGATTAGTTTCTTGAAACCATACAGATTAATACTAGGGGGGAGGGTTGCAGTGATGTCTTTCCAGTTTATATTCATGTCACCTGGGATAACTGTTTCTATCTTGATGTTATCAGTAGTCCAGGAAAGTACTGTAAGTAGTGCGGGAATTACCATTTCTACCATATGCATACAGTGCAGTCAGCAGTCATACATTATTATCTGTAATCAAAGTCTGAAGTATTTTTATTTAAAGGCCTTTACATACTGTAGTCTTTTGCCACAGTGAAGCATCTGTAACTGACACTAATACAGTGACATATAAACCCAAAAGACCCACATTTAGTAAAGGAAACGTCTAGTAAGAACAATTAAAATGCAATGTCACACAAATGAATTTCAAAGTAATAAACAGCAACCAAATGTTAAGCAAAACCTCAGAGAGGTCATGTGTAGGTAGAATTTAAAGGAACAATAGCAGCATAATGAACCATTCATAATATGCAAATGTCATACAAAATGAAGGCAGTCACATCTCAGCTGTCCATACTTTTGCAGAAATCCCAAATTTTTGCCTCATACTTTTGGTCTGTTCCTCATGCTATTTGTGGTTTTTAGCAAATCACTGAGGACTGAATTCAGTAAATAATGAGCCATTTGAGTTTCAGACTTCATATCCTTCAGAAAAATGCTTGCTATCACAAAACCTATTATTTTAGTAACTTTCTGAGTTTATAAAAGCAAATTACTAAAAGCTGTTCCTGATTTGGAGCCTTTGACCTGTCATTATTTTTGGCTTAGTTCTGATTTCTTGCACTAATAGGTTAAGAGGTATAGCAGTTGCTCCGCAGCAACCTGTGCCCTCAGTGCTCAAACACTACCTGGTCACCATATCCTCAACTATCAAAGAGTGTCTTGTCTCCTCCTCATCCTCCCTATCTTCAAATCCCTTTTTCCCGTTTTCTACATGGGGTTGGGGTGTCATATCACCTGCCATCACCTCTCTCTTGCCTGATTGTCACAGGTCATCTCTCACACAATCCATCCATCTGTTTTCTGGACACTCTTGATTCCTCTTACCTTATTCCTGCCTCTTGCAGATCCTCTGCATCAGATTGTCATTTGCTTTCCTACACATGTTCCTGAACCACTGAAATTTGTTCTGTTTGTCCTTCTCTGCAATTGGAGCTACTTTGGCATCTGCTGTGATTTCATTATCCCTTTGTCTATCCCACAGTGTGCATCCTACTATCCATCTCAGGCACTTCATCATGTCCATCACCTCTAGCTTTCTCAAACTCCTCTGCCTTTGCTGCCCAGGTTTCTGTACCATAGAGAAGTACTGGTCACACCACTGCTTTGCACAACAAAGTTCTTTGGCATTCTTCAGTCAAACACTATCCTGACAATCTGTCCAGTTGGCTGCAGACCCTCTGATTCTAGCTCTCAGCTTCTCATTCAGACTTTCCTGCTTTTCAACAAACCCTCCTAGATACTTGAAGCTGATAACCTATTCCACTATTTTCTCTTCTAGCTCAGTTTTTAGCTTCTTCTGGTTACCACATTTGTTGTTATTACAACCGTCTTGGCTGTACTCAACTTTATCCAATATGCCTTCAGTTTTGCTTTCCATTCCTCTATCATTTGCTGGAGTCCCTATTCAGAGTCTGCATGTAATTCCACATCATGTACATACAGCAGCTTTGTTGATCTGTCCCCCTGACCTGTTTGCTAATGTAGTCTGTCACCAGTATGAACAGCAGTGGGCCCAGAGTTGAACCCTGATGCACACACATACCCACTATGAATCACCGTGAGTTCAAACACTATTCTACTTGCGTCATTAGGCCCTTGTTCATAGCTTGCACAATTTCTACCAATGTTTCTGGGACTTTGATATTTGAAGGACTGTCCAAATTATCTTTTATGGGACTTTGTCATATGTTTTTTCCAGGTCTAGGGATAACCAATTGGACTTTTTCCTCATCTCTACCTTCTTCTTCATTTTTGTCTCACTGACCTGAATCTGAACTGCTCATCTCTCATCTTACAGTCTACTATGTTGCATATTCATTTATGAGTCATTCTTCTCAGCATTTTCATGCATTGTGATGGGAGTTTGATACTTGTATACTGACAGACTTATTAATGTCCACTTTGTTCTCATATGCTAGTACTAGAATGCTTATTCTCCAGTCATCTGGGATGTGCCTTTCTCTCCATACTGCTATCTATACCAGCAAGAACCATTTCTCCCCTAACCTAACATCTTGATCATATTATCTGTGACCTTATCTGAGCTTGCTGCTTTCCCTAACTACATTTTCCTTAGTCCTGTTTTCCTGTTTTTACTTCTTCTATGGTTGTCTCTTTTTTCTCTTTAAGTGTAGGCTGTGTCTAGGGCAGTACTACTTCTCTGGGGTTTTCTTTATTCAGAATCTGCTGCCTTTGATATCCCGTGAGCTGGTGAGCAGGTTGTTGATAACATCCCCTATGAAGGGTGTCTGATGACTATCTTCTTTATCTTTCTGCCTTTGCCTTACAACCTGATAACAGTTTCTTTGTGCCATCTGATTCGTTACTTTCCAGAAGCTGGTAGAGTGCCCCTGATGCCTTATTCTTTATTAGTGTGACTGCTCTCTTAACTTTTCTGTTAGCCAACCAGTATTCCTTCTTGGTCTTGTCTATCATTCTATCTTCCACTGTTTCCAGCATTCCTTCTTTCTTTCTTTTGATAACTTCCTAGACTTCCGCATTCCATCACCACTTTCCTTATGTACTGTGACGATTGGGGAGAGATGGGCGAAGGCTGCCAGCCTAGTCAAATAGAATTTGATATATAATTTTGGCATTTGTAAATAAATGTAAAATACAGGCATGTTTCTTGAATGTAAAATATTACTGTGAAATGTGGAACTGCAAAATATATGACAACATTGCACTCTACTGGCCCAGTGAAGCATGTTGTGACCCTGCCATATTAGAATTCGGCTCCAGGGCAGTTGGATGAAGATTTCATGCTCATTGTTTTAAGGCTAAAGTTTATGACCAGAATTTAGATATGGAATGTGCTTTATTGCTCTAGTTTCTGTTGGAATATACATGTGAAATGTATTCTATTATTGTAAGTTTCTGTGCAGGTGTTAGATTGCTAAATAATATAGTTTGTGGCCTGATAACTCAGACCAGGTGTTAAGATAATGCAATATGAATACTGGGAAAACCTAAGTGTCAAAAATGATGTAATTTTGCGAGGGCCTTAGAGACATGTTTGTTAGTAATGTTTAAATACTATTTCCTCACAAGAGACCTAAAGCATTTTGACTTTGGACATCCAACTATCAGCACTCTGCCTTATGCTCACATGTAGGTTTTAGCACTGTGATTTCTTGTAGGAATAGTTAAAGCTAGTAAAGATTAATCAGGTATCTTTCTTTGAAATCAGACCTGTCCTGCTGTATTATTTTAAGTTTCTGTGTGATCTCTGAACTCTTAGATATCTCTGTGGTGTAGTAGTTTTGTCTTGTGTTTTAATTATTTATTATTAAATATTTTTAAAACCTTCTACCTGTGGCTGATTTGTGTAGATATAAGCTCTAGAGTACATTGCATATTTATAGAGGTTATTATAATAGGCCACTCTAAAGTAAGCCTTGACTGTTAGTCACCGGATATTAATATTGCACAGTAATTATTGGACACCCTTTTAAGGGCCTTTGTGTAGCTGATATTTATTAGCTGGTGGTGGCAGTAATTACTACCGTATAGCCTGGGTAACGGGACACAGCTGGAGAACCTGTGCCAGCCTTTGTCCCAGGAGGGTCTGTGTGGTTGTATAACCTCTTCTCAAAGTGTGTGTGTGTGGTGTCAGCTACCTGGGCAGGGACACGAAGCACTGGTTGGACAGAGAGGGTACTGGAGGTTAGTTTGCCAGTTAGGCTGAGATCTGGACCCTATAGCTGTGCCAGTGGGGAGTCTTATTGGGGACCTGGAGAGCAAGGGAGCAACCAGCCCAGAATGTGATCTCTGTGTGCACTTAAGGGAAATTGTACTTTACTGTGTGTATTAGTTATCCTTTCCTCTTCTATGAGATGACTTCCCTGGTGTTAGTGATGAAGATTGAGGCTCCTTGATTGCTGGGCCAGGGCACGGTCATCACATGTACCTTATTTCCACACCTAGCAAAAATGTAATTAAATCACACAAGTTTTATCTGTACAAAAACATAAAATCTAAGCACTTTTACCTTCTATTTGAAGGCACTAATTGCAGCTTTTAGCCTATTGGTGGTTTCGAATTGATACAGTGTATTTAATACCTACTTGGTCGAGTCTACTTTTATCTCTGATGAAGTCTTCAAGTAGAAGGTGAAAGAGCTTAGATTTTATGTTTTTGTACGATAAAACTTGTGTGATTTAATTACATTTTTGCCCTCAGTTCCGTTTGTTAGCAGTTATTCATTCACAGTTAAAGGAACTTGGTGGACTGCTGTTTCTCTTTGTGGATGTTGCTGGAGGGGTATGTTGTCTATTATCACTAAATTTATTACCTTATGATTGCATTCTGCTGCCTGAATTGCCTGTTGAACATTCTTGTTATATGATCTTATATGTGATTGTCTCATTACTAATGACACACCTGGTTTCCAGTAAGATTGAATACTGGCTCATTCTCAAATGTCAATAGTGACGTCTTGCCAGGCACTGGTCATATAAAAGGCATCCTGCTACTCCTCAAACAGATGTTCTCGTACCTCCGAAGTAGGTATATAGTATAAGCTAGTTTCCTTGATGTCTCCACATTAGTAAACAGTACCATACAGGACTGGGGCCATCACAGTGGTGCAGCAAGTAACATTTCCACTGCATAGCATGAGGATTTTTTGTTCATTTCTTGGCTGGGTTGTCTTCTGTATGGAGTCTGCATGTTCTCCATACGTTTGTGGGTTTTCTCAGGGTATTCCTGTTTCTTCTCACATATGTAATAGGAAAACTCATGTTTCTAAATTGGCTGTAGGTGTCTATGTGTTTGTGATATGGAAAAGAACCCAGTGATATCCTAATATTCTCTACTTACTGAGCAAACTCTCTGTATGGCGTCAGTTATTCATAGGTTTGGTAGAGGTTTCAAACGCAGATTGTCAGAGATGAATGAATCCCACAGGTCTATGAAGATGCTACAATGTTGTAATGCACTGTATTTGCAAGCCCTATGCCTTGTAAAGTGTTTTTTTACATAGCCTGTTGTCTTAACCATCTAGATGTATACTACACATCTTACACTTACAAAAAAACTCCACTTTATCTCTTATCCTTATTCAGGCATAGTAGAAAAGCTAAATAAACTGGGAATAAACCACTCTGTAACCTACTAGATTGCCAACTGGCTCACAGATAGGATGCAGGAAATCAAAATAGGGGAAGTTACTGCCACAAAGGGTTCAGTCACCACTGGAGTCTCCCAGAGTTCTGTGCTGGGACCTCTCCTGCTTGGCATTTACATTTATGAAGTAAAATACAATACCAAAGGGGTCTGACTGACTACGTTTGCAGATGAGTACAACCTAGGAGCTGACACTGAATCCCCATCCTACAGGAGGGTTTGTCCCAAATAAATAACTGGTGCCAAAATCATGCACTGAAACTAAATGCCAAAAAATAAATTATTGTATCCTTTGGGAACTATCACATTAATACGGTCCTAAGAGTTGACCCAGTTGTTTGGGATTTGGGAACTTATGTAGACAGTGACCTAACTTTTTACCATGTGTCCATTGTTGCAAGAAAGTCCTTCTACATTTCACAGCTTATAAACAAAGGAATTGTGTTTAGATCTAGGGATGTCACTGTCCACCTTTACTCAACATTCATTAGGCCAATCATTGAATATAATGCCCCCTTTGGCATGTGTCTGTCCAGACTCATGCAAAACTGGAATACCCACACATATACCTTATTAAATGGATACAAGGCCTAAAGAACATGTCCTGCATGGACTGATTCAAAACCCTGTCACTTTACTTGGTATCCTACAGACTGCTAAGAGGTGACCTCTGTCTGGCATATAAGGCATATTCCAACCTAATACTGATGGATTTACTGCACATTAGCAAATCAAATGGCATCAGAAATACTTAGTCTGGGGATATACACCTCTTCAGCAACATCAGCACTATGGTTTGGAGGGACGGGTATATGTTGCAAAGGATCTCACTGCTCTGGAATAGACTCCTCCTCCACCTAAAACAAAATTTATTCCTATACATGTTCAAGTGCAACTTGGATCTATGGATGGGAAACACAAAATATATCCCAGAACTGCCCCCTGTATCAGTATTGTACAGAGACAGTTCAGAAATGCTTTACCCCATGCATGGGTCCTCTCAAATTATTTGTGGTATGGTCTTAGTTATTCTCATTAAGGTAATATATAATTATTGACTATGAGATGGATGAGGCCCATCTTTAACAAAATGGAATAGCTTAGTTAGGGCACAAAAAGGGACATTTGCTAGGCTTAAAATAGCCCACAATGGCAGCTAGCCTAGTACTTACCTATGAACCTATGAAAGAGACTTACTGGATGCATCTGATAATGACATTCATAAAGAAAGGGGAATTTCATTCCAAAATGAAACCATCTTAAATGGGAAAAAAATATTTGAATCTAGTATTAAGCTGATCAATATTAAAAGTAATCTCTCTGTATTCCTGGTGCTAGACAGACGATTTTGTATGCAAACAGCAAAACAAACTTCCAAAGTTTGTATATTTTGACTCATGATGACATCACTCTTTAGTAACGGGCAGCAGACAGAATATAAATCGACAGATTGCAGCCTTTTACAATAAACATTCCTTTTCCAACCCATAACATATATTTTATTTTTATTGTATTTTATTTTGTCTTTGTTTACTGGGAAAGTCTGAATGGGTTTATCTACAACCCCCTTTCAGCAGAGGCTTGTGTTGAAAAACATCTAATCTTGTGTACTCAAAAACCTTTAAATTCATTCTTTTTCACAAATTGCGAAATTCTTGGCTAGGCTTATAAGGGCCTCTGGGCCAATAGCCTAGTATCATCCTATGAACCTATTTGTTCTAGTCTACAGAAACAGGTGTTATATATAACAGTGGCAGAAACACTAATTTTTAATGAATAGTAACATGACAGATGTCTTTTCTAGATGAAGTTGTTGATAAAATGTGCATCATGAAGCATAAGGATGTCTAGTAATATCATTAACATTACGTGAGAGTGTTAGGGTGTTTGTCACTGTCACCCCCGATCTTTGTAAGTATGTTTTAATTAAAGATGGAGTTTTGCACTACATGTCCATGGTGAATGCTGGTGAATATTACTGGGTCACTATAGGATTAGGCTGTGACTCCTGAGCATGGCTGGATTGTTTACCACATTCATTAGGTAGCCCTTGCCTATGCTGCACTTATCCTTTGCAACAAAGAAGAACACTGACCTCTAACACAGTCAACACCATGCCTTTATGCTCGGTTAGAAGACCAAAGAAAGGAGGGTTTCTCAACACCTCTAAGCATGAGGTTTTCACTGGGGAGCAAACCATGCAAAGGCATATTCAATATTTTTTCAGCCCCCTCCCGCTCCATTTTTGACTTAGAAAATGTTTTTTTTTTCTTAACTCCCTTCAGCTATATATTGTCCTATATAAAATTTAATAAGCATGTATAATTTGCCCAGAATATTGTCTACTCATCTTATTGGTATATAAGCAATGTATTATAATGTAAAGAATTTTCAAAGTAGATTCACAGAAAATGAAGGATAGATTCTGTTTGCTTCAAGGTGGATATGACTTTTGGGTAGCCAAATATATGAGCTTGTAATTGTTTTTAACTCATGCCTCACAACTTCTTGGCACCAGAAATCTGTACAGAGAAAAAAATTATGGGGGGACGAAGGCCCAAAAATTGGGACAGATTTTAAATATTGTTTAAAAAGATGCTAGAATAAAAGGTTTTGCATTAACATACATTTTCTGAAGGATATGAAGCCTGAAATTCAAATCCCTGTCATTATTTGGTAACTTCAATCCTAAGTGATTTGCCAGAAAATCACACATTTTATGAGGAACAGACCAGAAATAGCCAAAAATCTGGACATTCTGTGAAAATCTGGACAGCTGAGATGTATGCTTAAACTAAATGAGTCATGTTTAGCCTGACTAAGAAACCTATGTATTTCTGATTTTCCCTAGCTGCCAATAAAGGGGCAGAGTTGAGATCCCTGCAGAGTTCACATTTGTTCTTATTTATAGCTAAGCAAGATATTTGAACAAAGTAATATATTCCATGATTAACTTATTTATACTCTCACTAGTATCTCTAACTACCAGGGAACAGTATTCTGAAAAAAAATGAAACTAGACATAGCTGACTCTGGAAGCTTGAGTAAATCCTTAGTTAGACAGCAGTTACTGCAGAAGTGGAGTGAGAAGGGGGGGGTGAGAGAGAGAGAGAGAGATTCAGCTGAACAACACTGGAGAGATTGGTCAACCCTGCCTAGTACCTGTAGTTATACCATAAGGAAGGCTCAGTTGCTCATTTCTGATTGCTTGCCAATGGTTCATGATAAATAACACTCAGCCATATTTAAGACTTTCAGCCCAGGTGCAAACAGTTTTATTACCAGTAGAAGGTAATCTAGTTTAAGGACTCCAAAGTTTTTTAACATCAAGGAACAGAACTGATACATGAGTCTAGGTGGATTGGGTTTCCTGAATAAAGAAGTAAAGGGACCACCAAAGATCCGAGATGCTTCTGTATCTTAAAAATGCAGTACTGTTAATTCAAGCTTAGCTAAAATGGGGTTTAACTATCAACCAACATGTTGGCTTGATGACTTGATGCCAGTGTCTAAAATGGAGGACAGAAGTTATGTAGGCTATGTCAAGCTGTGGTTTGGGAAGAAGTGTGATTATTGGATGATTAGTGGAAGGGAGTGAGATAATACTGTTAAAAAGGATTTCTGATACACACTAACAGGTTAGAGACTGTTACATCAGAAGCTTTCTTATATAAAGTAGTGGGCAGTCCAATGCTCTACGTGAATTTGTTATTACTAATGTATTGCTACCAGGATTTTTCCAAATGCTATAGGTGCAACTCGGAGTTAATCTTTGATGCTAGTAGGTCACTGTCCACCTTTACTCACCATTCATTAGGCCAATCATTGAATATAATGACCCCTTTGGCATGTGTCTGTCCAGACTCATGCAAAACTGGAATACCCACACATATACCTTATTAAATGGATACAAGGCCTAAAGAACATGTCCTGCATTGACTGACTCAAAACCCTGTCACTTTACTTGGTATCCTACAGACTGCTAAGAGGTGACCTCTGTTTGGCATACAAGGCATATTCCAACCTAATACTGATGGATTTTCTGCACTTCAGTAAATCAAATGGCATCAGAAATACTTAGTCTGGGGATATAAACCTCTTCAGCAACATCAGCACTATGGTTTGGAGGGACGGGTATATGTTGCAGAGAATCTCGCTGCCCTGGAATAGACTCCTCCTCCACCTAAAACAAAATTTATTCCTAGCCATGTTCAAGTGCAACTTGGATCTATGGATGGGAAACACAAAATATATCCCAGAACTGTCCCCTGTACTAGTAATGGACAGAGGCAGCACAGAAATGCTTTACCCCATGCATGGGTCCTCTCAAATTATCTGTGGTATGGTCTTAGTTATTCTCATTAAGGTAATATATAATTATTGACTATGAGATGGGTGAGGCCCATCTCTAACAAAATGGAATAGCTTAGTTAGGGCACAAAAAGGGACATTTGCTAGGCTTAAAATGGCCCACAATGGCAGCTAGCCTAGTACTTACCTATGAACCTATGAAAGAGACTTACTGGATGCATCTGATAATGACATTCATAAAGAAAGGGGAATTTAATTCCAAAATGAAACCATCTTAAATGGGAAAAAAATATTTTAATCTAGTATTAAGCTGATCAATATTAAAAGTAATCTCTCTGTATTCCTGGTGCTAGATAGACAATTGTGTATGCAAACAGTATGCAAACAGCAAAACAAACTTCCAACGTTTGTATATTTTGACTCATGATGACATCACTCTTTAGTAACGGGCAGCAGACAGAATATAAATCGACAGATTGCAGCCTTTTACAATAAACATTCCTTTTCCAACCCATAACATATATTTTATTTTATTGTATTTTATTTTGCCTTTGTTTACTGGGAAAGTCTGAATGGGTTTTTCTACAACCCCCTTTCAGCAGAGGCCTGGGTTGAAAAGCATCTAACCTTGTGTAAGGTAGTGGGCAGTCCAATGCTCTACGTGAATTTGTTATTACTAATGTATTGCTACCTGGATTTTTCCAAATGCTATAGGTGCAACTAGGAATTAATCTTTGATGCTAGTAGATAGGTCCACCAGAAACATATCTGCATTTGGATGCATACAGATTACATCTGTTTACCTTTTATTACAACAATACTACAGATGATTGCTGACATAAATGTAAGGCTTAGAATGCTCTCTCATCAGAGGATCCCATCATTTTTCCGAAGTGTTCTTTTTAAATTTTTAGTCTCCGAACAAAACATCATTTCTGCCTGCTGGGCTGCTACTTCATCTTCAAGAATTCTGAGTCCCATGGCAATAGTTCTGAGTGAATCAAACACAAGAAATGATTTTCAGTTTATATATGGATTTGGTGCTCTTGAGGAGAAACAAACATTTAATATGCATTATTTCACACATAACATTTAAAATGCATTTTTTTAAGAAATCTCCACTAGATAGAAATATAATCTAGACAATTATAGCCAACCAAAAGTATTTCATTTCTACTAGATATGCTACATATAAATAACACTGTGAGTAACCTATCACTTTGTCATTTCTCTGCGCTATTTTATACACAGAGGTTTCATATTGAACTTTCTCATCCATTGTGAAAGTCTATTGCATTATTTAACGACTTTTCTGTACTTTCTTTGAAGATTTCCATCTGTTTGTCTTACTTCTGTAGGGGTGCTGTTCTAAATAGTTACAGTGTATCTAGTTGAATTGTAAAGTTAGTTCCAGGCATCTGTTTTTGTTTCCAACACTTGGGTTCCTAATCATTTTACATTAGGCGAGTATAAGTCTGCACTCTTGTGGCAGGAAAGGGCTGATTTCACTTATCTGAGCTGGGAATTACTGGTACATACCTTATTGTGTGCTTACCTGATTGGGTTGTGGGCTTAGGTAGTGTTTTCTCTAAGGGGATTTAAGCTTTGTGTGTTTGCGCGAATCTTGGCTCATTTGCCCAAAGCTGCTCATCGTTTGGCAATGAAGCCAGAGACTTTGACTGATTTTGCAAGCTTCCAAATCCATCCAAGGCTAAGAAAATGAATGTGAGTATACTTTTTGCACTTGGCACTGTTTATTCATATCCACTGTGAAAGTCTATTGCCTTAATTAACTGCTTTTCTTGACTTTTGTTGAAGATTTTCAACTGTTTGTCTAACTGCTGTAAGGCTGCTGTTCTAAGTAGTTACAGTGCATCTAGTTGAACTATAAAGTTATTTCCAGGCATCTGTATGTTGTTTCCAACACTTGGGTGCTCCAAACTAGTTATTGTACATTAAGGGAGTATATGTCTCCACTCTTGTGGCAAGAGAAGGTTGATAAAGAGCTTATTGTGTGCTTACCTGATTGGCCTGTGGTCTTAGTGCTAAAGTTGTTTTTCTCTAAGAGTATTTAATACTCATGTTTGCAAGAAGCTGCTCTTCATGCAACTGCGGTGAGGTGCCTTCTACATACGTAAATGTCAAAAATCGAAACGTCCTTATAAAACTACCTCAGAACTTTACCCCAGTTTCGTGGCACTCACTTAGGCAATAAGTTTGCTTGATGAACAGCAATTACACATTCAGCTAGGAATTTTTCAGTTAATATCACCTCATTTTAGCACTCAGGGCTATCACTGCTCAGTGAGCAGCTAATATAGGCACTAGGCAGCATCGCAGACTAGGTCAGCTGAACTTACAGCAAGCAGGCACTCCCCCCACCTTGTTCCATTTATATGCACCCCACCATTCATATTCATTGTAAGCATATTAGGACCAGGATCCATGCATGGGCACTTTCCTACCATCTCTGTTACCAGCTTGGTGGACATGGGCATCCTTAGGCAATGTAGCAATTGTCTCATGTACAATGACAACTACTTAATTCTTAAACAGACAAATACAATATGCGAGAGATGCACTTATACATTGTCAATGGAGGCCAGATTCTCATATGCAGACACTAAATGCAACAGACAGGTGTCAGTGACTCACAAACACCACTCACTGCACCCACTAATGACCACCAGCTTAGACCTACATATGCAGAGATGCTCACAAGTAAGCTTCCCAAGCCTCAAAGGCTTCACAGAGGCAGTCCCAGAAACCCTGCATTCACACAAACAAGACATATACCAGCATAACACATAAAGCCACATATCATTGTGTCTCAACTATCAAGGCTATAAGGCGAAACAGTTTAAAACCCAACTTTCTGGTCATAGGTAACTCCATTGTGAGACACAAAGATGTCCCCCTTACGAGGCTGTATAAAGAGAATGGTTACAGTTAGTTGCGTGTTAAAGACCAGGATCCAGCAGATCACGCAAGCACTCAGGTCACTCACCTCTAAGTACCAGTATGACTCTTTATTAATTCAAATACCCTGGAGCAGCTGGCCTGCACTTCTTCCAGACAAAAAAAAAATATATCCTAGATATTGTACTGACAAATATGGGAGAGTGCTGTTCCCTGCATGTATGATGTCTTCACTTGTAAGATCAGATCATAAAGCAGTTTTTCTGGACATTAAAGTAAAACTAGAACACCCCCCCCAACACTGAACCCCAAGAACTTTAAAAACTTTTCTAAGGCAAACTACCCCCATCAAGCGATGGCATAGCTAGATTCCAAACTCCCCTAAATCTAGAAAACAAAGTAACCTATGCTGAGTAGTACACTAAAGCCCTGTATAACTACATAAACAACTGCACAGAAACAGCAGAATTGAGCCAAAATAAGCCGAAGTCAAACTGCAAAAACAAACTTTCCTGGTGAATCCCTATTCTTAATAGATTATACTACAAAAGGAAGAAATTCCTGTCAAGATGTAAGAAAGAATGTGCACAACAGAACAATAAATCACTCAGTTTAAACAAAAGCACCAGTAAAATCGCTGAAAGATGACTTTGAGGTAAAAATAGCCTTCAAAGCTAAAGATATCCATAAGACATTTTTCAGCCTTTTCCGCAGTTTTAAGGGCAACATCCATCAATGTGGGGAATTAGTTATCAATGGCATCTCCTACACTCAGCCGGCAGTCATAGCTAATCTGCTGCCTGATAAATTTACCTCAGACTACATTTCCCTATCACCCCCAGTTCTCCCCCAAGAAATACCCTCCACCAGACCTCCGCCAATTATCACTAAAGAACAGGTAGCCGTTGCACTCTCCAAAGCTAAAAACACTGCATCAGTGGGGTCTGATGATATACCAGGCTGCCACTTAAGTAATTTGAATAGTGACCTATCAGGCCCAATAGGATCAGTATTGAACCATAACCTCTAGACAGGCTTTGTTCTGACACAGTGGAGAACAGCTATAGTTTTACTTCTGCATATGGGTGGAATGTTAACTGACCTGGGAAATTACAGACCCCTAAGACTAGTCTTGCTTGTAATCATGGACCTGATAAGCAAATACATAGGAAACCTCTAAACATTGGACCCGACCCAATTCAGCTTTATTAAGGAGAGGTCATGCCTGCTAAACCTGGTGAACTTCTTTGAGTAGGTCACTAAGGCCATGGCTGAGGGTAAAACAGTACATACTGCCTACCTCAACCTGGCCAAGGTACTTGACATAATACCCCACTCAGGTATTATAAATAAACTCACAGAACTGTGCATAAATCCCTATGTCACCAGATGAATTGCTAATTGGCTCAAGTACCAGTAACAGGCCAGTTACTAGTGGTGTGTCACAGGGTTCAGTGCTGGGACCTCCCTTGTTCAGAATTTATTTTGTAGGCACCAAGGCCAATGTGGAAGGCCTCTGGATTACAAAGTTTACAGATGAATGGAAGCTGGGTGGAATCACTGAATCCTCCAACAATGCATATATCCTTCAGGAAGGTCTAAACCAGATGAATGATTGTTGTCAGAACCAAGGCCTAAAACTAAATGTAAAGTAATGCATTATCATATCCTTTGGGAAAACAAATACCCCTGCTAATATGACATTCACAAGACACCCCAAAGAGTAAACTCAGAGGTAAAGAATCTGGGTACTCAGGTAGATAGTAGCCTGTACTTCAACCATCACATATCCACAGTGGTAGGGAAGTCATTCTTTGTGGTACAACTTATAAGTAAAGGTATGGAATCCAGATCTAGGGAGATTATAGTCCCACAATACACAGCCCTCATTAGACCAATAACTGAGTACAACTGACCAATTGAAATGTAATTTACCAGACACCTTCAACAGCTGGAGCGAACCCAAAGATTACTCACAACAAATTGCCCTATGCGGATAGACTGAAAGCCCTTTTCTCTGTCTTCTATTGACTGTTAAGAGGTGATCTGTGTCTGACCTACAAGGTGCTCCCAAGTCCAGCCCTGATGGAGCTGCTACATATCCGCCAGCCAAACAGCACAAGGGTCACCAGTTCCAAGGATCTTAACCTAGTCAGTGTGTCAAACAGAACATGCTGGAGAGACAGATACATGTCCCAGAGACTGCCACTTCTTTGGAATAGGCTTCCTATTCACGTGAAGCAGAATCCTTCCCTGGCCCACTTCAATACCAATCCAAACCGATGGATGGGGAACCATAAATTCACATCCAAGGTGCTGCCTATGTCCCATATGATAGGAACACTCTGTAAAATCTGTAAAAATGCACAAGGCATAGGCACAACCCCTGCCTTTCTCCTGCCCCTTGTGGACACATACTGGGTAAATCGGGCTATATTGGCTAGGCTTGTAAAGGCTCTTGAGCCATTAGCCTAGTAATCTCTTAAGAAAACTGTCAACCAATTGTGTGATACTAGAGTTGGTATATATATGTTGCAGGGGGTGTGCATGTTTGCACAGCCTTCAATAATGGACTGTGCAAGGGAGGGCTTGTCCCCCAACAAAAATGCTTTTTTTCAGGTGCTTCTTGTTTGTGTATCAGATGATCAATGTGTTCACTTGATTACCAGTTGTTTTGGTGTGCATAAATTCATTTGTGGTGATGTGATTCCCAGGATTATCGATGAGTGTGATGTTTTAATAGTCAGGCTGTGATGTGAAGGCTTCTGACTACCTGCTGCATAATGTTTCCTCTAGCCTTATTTGAGTTATCCTTTTTCTCTAATTAAACATGTACTCCCCCATACATGTAGTTTCATACTATAGCACTTTGTATGGTATCTCTGTCAGCTGTCACAAGATTTGCACTTATGACTTGGGTAGGATTTCTGGGGTATCTAATGAACATTCAGGCTTTTCAATCATATATGGAGACATCAGTCATCCATAGATCTCATGTCAATTATTTATTCCTCTTGGAGTGCACCGCTGGTTTGTCTTTCCCTTCTGGACGTGCTCATGTTCACCCATTCTTCTTCAGTGGGTTATCTAGTCAGCCACCTCTCTTGTGACATAGCTCCAATAAGCTGGCTTTGCCAAACATGTCTGTGCAGTGGTGGTTATCACTATTTGTTATACTCTTGATAACTTGATGGATGCCTTTCTAAACTCATTTGCCTAACAACTGGCTATACACCATCTGGCTGCTTATGCATCTTCTCCAGGTAACATGTCTTGGGTCTACTTCAAATCATCGACTTATGACATTATCGAATTCCACTTCATTGAGATGACATCACCAAAACTACACAACATTGAACACCTGGAACAGCAAAAACTAATCCCAGGAAAAGAACTGCTTATCCAACAAAACAACCCCCCCCAAAAAACTGAAGCAAATCAAACCCATTGATGTGGGGGTCAAAGCCTCACACATCCCCCAAGCCCCCCACACCTCCCCTAACTAAATATACCAACACTGAGATCACACTACAGTGGAGAAAGGGCAAAGTTCAACATGGTAGCCAAGTGTTTCTTTTCCTGGGGTTAGTTTTCACTGTTCTGGGTGTTCGATGCTGTGCAGTTTCAGCGATGTTGTCTTGATGAAATAGAATTCAATTATATTGTAAGTCGATGACTTGAAATAGATCCTATATCATATATCAGAAGTGTGCACTTGAGGTCCATTTCTTATTCATATGCTGTATCCGTATTTTGTACATTTGCCTTTTCATGTGTGCTTTGTCTAAATTGCATTTGGCATACAGGTTTCTGTTCCATGCATAGTATTATGGTAAGCAAATTAAAATTAACACTGTGTGCTGCAGATGCTTGCCACTGAGGATCAAAAGTCTCATGATTTTCCATATAGTTTGCACAAATCTTTAAGTCATTACATCTGTAGCTGAATGGAGAAGTGAAGGCATAACAGGGACCTCTAAATGTAATAAATGTGCTCATTGTGTTGATATTAATATTGAAAAGACTTTCATTCATCCTGCAATGGCAAGACTTTCTATGTACACACATTTGGGAATTGTGATATGAAGAATGTTATATATTTAGCCGGGTCTACTTCGAATAACCGAACCGCCACTTCACCGACACCCAGAAGATCGAGACGGAATGACCGAACAGGTAGATGATCGAAAAGGCGATATTCCGACAGCCGAAAGACTGACAACGGCAACATGTGAGCGTGATCCGGTAAGTGTGCGATAGTGACGGATTTAGGATTGGGGAGCGGACAGGTAAGTGTACGATAGTGAGGGATTTTAGGTTAGGGTGTGGGAAAGGTGAGTGTGCGGTAGTGTTGGACTTAGGGTTCTGGTAAGGTAAGTGTGTGATAGTGACATAGTGTAGTGTAGGGAAGGGTTGAGTGTGTTAGGGTTAGTATGCGGGTGGAGTGAGTGTGCGATAGTGACGGGCTTAATGTTTTAGGGTGGGTTAAGTGAGTTAGGGTTAGGGTGCAGGTAGGGTAAGTGTGCGATAGTGACGGTGTTGAGGTTTAGGGGTGGGTTAAGTGAGTTAGGGTTAGGGTGCGGGTTAGTGTGTGGTAGTGTCGGACGTTAGGGTTAGGGTTTAGGTTAAGGTTAGTGTATGTGTTATTGTGTGCAATGTGTAGTTTACGTTTTTTGTGTCGGTGTAATGGTGTTCTTTTTTTGAGTTGTTGGTGTTTGTCGGTGTTGTGTGTTTTCGGTTGTTTGGGGTCGGTAAATTGTGTGTCGGTGAATCGGAAGTTCGGTTATACAAAGTAGACCCATTTAGCCACATGTCAATCTTGCAACATATATTATGTTGGGAAAACTAATAGGAGAGTTTAGGATCGTATAAGTAGCCATTTATTTATTTATATTTGTTGACCGGGAGTGTCCGACTGGACGTAGGTCCATTTTCAGCAGAGGCCCGAGGAGAAAAGCTCCACAATTAAAATAAACAGACAGTAGTTACATTGGATTACATAGCGATTAACAATTTACATAGCAATTACTTACAACATATTTACAGATGAAGAACATAGTACATCAGTAGACAACTAGAATCTTTATCTGTGAAGTACATAACAGACATTAACAAATGTTAAAATAAGAAGTTCCTGCTGTATAAGTACTCGGCTTATGAGTATCTGAGCTTGCTATAATCAAGGGAGTTAGTGGAGTGGAAAGAAAGGTAGTGGTTGGTTGGGGTGGGTGATATTAGAGTGGGAGTTGCAAGGGCATAGCCAGCATGTTTTTAGGTGCACTTTTAATAAAGTTTTGAAGTGGGTGAATGATGGTACGGAGGTAATTGTGGGTGGGAGGGAGTTCCATAATTTGGCTATGGTGCAAGAGAATAGTGCTTCACCAGCAGAGTTATTGGTTTTAGTGATCTGCAAGTGATTTTTGTTGCTGGATCTTAGTGGTCTGGTGGTGTGATAGGGTTGGAGTAGATTCTGGAGGGATGGGACATTTAGCGGTTTACTAGTTTGTGGGCGAGTGAGAGTTGATACCATTGAAGGAGGTGAGGGAGTTCAAGCCAGCCCAGTTCAGCAAGTGAGGGACAGTGGTGACTACGGTAGATGCTCCTGTGGCGAATTTGGTAATTTTGTTGTAGCAGGTCTCTAGATTGTTTAGATCGCATTGCCTTAGGTTGGTATATATTGGAGAGGCATAAAGTAGGGTGGAGATAAGGTGGGAGTTTGCTATTGAAATCTTTGCTGCTTTGGTGAGAAGATGCTTATTTCTGTATAACGCTCCTAGTTTTTTGTGGACTTTTTTTATGGTCATGGATATGTGAATGTCAAATTTTAGTTTATTGTCTATTTCCACTCCTAGCAATTTGATGTGTTCAGTTGGGTATATAGTGGTGTTGTCTTTTGTTGTGATGTTAAAGTGAGAGTTGTTTTGAGTATGTTTGGTGGGTTGGAAGATGAGTAGTTTAGTTTTGTTTGGGTTGAGTATTAATTGGGCATCGGGTAACCAAGTTTCAACAGAGGAAAAGGCTTCCTGTGTGACTTTTTGCAGTTTGGGTAGGGACTGGGCTGAGCAGATGATGGTCGAGTCATCTGCGTATTGTATGAGTGTGCCATGTGTGGTGGCAGAGGCTAGATTATTTGTGAAAACAGAGAAGAGTAGGGGTCCAAGGATGGATCCTTGGGGAACCCCTATGGAGACAGGTAGTTGGGGAGATATGCCATTCTGCCATTCAATGGATTGTTGGCGGTCAGACAGGTATCTCTGAAACCAGTTGGTGACTGATTGTGAGAAGTATAGGTTATTGAGGACAGAGATAAGTTGTTTGTGTGGGACCATGTCAAATGCTTTAGATAGGTCTAGGAAAGTAGCAGAGGAGAGATAGCCATTGTTTTTATGCTGATGAATAGTGTTAGTAAAGGAGAGTAAGGCAGTGGTGGTGCTATGGTTTGGTCGGAAACCATACTGAGTATTGGAAAGGAGGTTGTTAGTAATGAGGTAGTCTGAGACCTGAGAGTGTATGCATCTCTCTAGTATTTTGGAGAGTGGAGAGAGAATAGCTATGGGGCGGTAATTGGTTAGTTCTGTGGAGGGTCCGCCTTTGTGGAGGGGAATTACATGTGATACTTTCCACAGTGTGGGAACATAACTTTCTGACAGAGATCGGTTAATCAAGATGGATACTGGGTAGGCCAGAGCATCAGCTGCGATTTGTAGGTATTCACTTGGGAGGTAGTCTGCTGCTAATTTGGTGGGTTAAGAGTTTTTTTATGTTGGAGGTAGGTACAGGAGAAAAAGAGAAGGCAGTGGGGAGATTAGTAGTTGAAGGTGTGGGTTGGAGGGGGGGTTGTGTTGTTTAGCTAGTGATAGTATGGTTTGTGTGAAGTGTGTGTTGAATGAGGTAGCAATATTTTCTGAGGAGTGAGGGATGTTAGGAGGAGGGGTACTGACATTACCTGGGTGGAGGATGGAGTTTATGGAGGACCAGAATTGTTTGGGGCTGTGATCGGAGGAGTCTAGGGCAGACTGGTAGTATTGGAATTTGTTCTGTTTTATTAGCTTTTTGACTCTATTGCGTAGTTCTAGGAATTTCTGTCTAGTTGAGGGGGTCTTGGTTTTGCGCCAGTGCTCCCAGGCTTTATCCCTGTTTTTCATTTCTGACTTAGTGGTTTTCTGTAGCCACAGGGAGGGTTGTGCTTTGATTCTGGAAAGTCTTATGGGGGCATGGTAATTAAGGATGCTCAGGAAGGTAGTATTAAAAAATTCAACTGTGTCATCAAGACTGAGGTACTTCAGAGGATGCCAGTTACATTCTTTGAGGGATGAGATGAATGTGAGTGGGTTAAAGTTTATTTTTTTACGTATCTGACGGTAGACGACAGGTTTAGCTTGGTATAGGTATTTTTTCAGTAGGATGTTGGGGAGTGATCACTGAGGCTATCTGATAAGCAGCCTGTTATATATGACTGGGGGCTCTTACTGACTAGTATCCAATCCAGGGTAGTGTGCTTGCTGGAGTTTTTATTTATCCTGGTTGGCGACTGGACTAGTTGGGTGAAGCCATGAAGGTTTACATGATGGTTTGGATGGTTGCCAGAACAGGATTGCCAGTCAATATTGAAATCACCTAAAATGATAGTTTCTTGGGGGAGATGGTGGATAGACCAGCTGAGGAGGTTTTCTAGTGGAGGGATGTTTTGGCCAGGTGGGAAGTAGCATCCAATTATGTTGATAGTTTTGTTTTGGTTTATTTTGAGGTTGGTATATATTATTTCTTCATTGCCTATTTGTGGAGCTGATGATTTTAAGATCTGGATGTTTAGATGCTGTTTAAATATAGCTACACCGCCTCCTTTCTTGTTTAACTTGTCTACTCTTAGTATGCCATAACCTGTAGAGAGTATTTGCTCACTGGTAATGTGAGGTTTTAGCCAGGTTTCTGTCAGGATGACTATATCTGGGGAGTACAAGTCTATGGTGGCATGGAGTTCATGGACTTTGTTAGATATACTTCTAATATTTAGGCTTAGTAGAAGGAAGTCATTTGGCTTTCTATTGGCTGTAATATGGGATAAGTTGTGGTTTCTAGTTTGATTATGGGGATTGGGGTTGGAGATGGTAGGGCCAGGGTTGGGGTGGATATCTCCACTTAGGGCTAGTTTTGATATGCATGAGGTTATTAGTTTTCTCAGTTTTTGAATGTGTTTGTTTATAAGGGAAACTTTATGATTGTGCTCTTTGGGTAATAGGTATGGTGGGAGGGTTACTATGTTAAGTTGTAGGGATGCTTTATGTTTGAGTAATATAGTTGGTAGAATATGTGGGGGGTGCATAGGGATGGTTCTTGAGTTGGTGGGAGGGGAGCTGAGTGAGGGTGAGACATGAGTGGTGGTGGTGTGAGTAGTAGTACAGTGGTAGTAGTTGAGTGCGGGAATGATAGAGGATGTAAGATATGCAAGGAGAGTGCATGCAGTGAGCATAGGTAAGGTATGCTTGTACATGTTAGTTGAGGAGGTGTGATAGTAGTGGGAACATGGAGGAGGTAATGTTGGGTTAGCGCTGTGGTTGGCTACTGGAAAGATGGGAGGGGTTTGTGAGTGTAATAAAGGTGGGACCACTGGGGGCTGGAGGTAATAGGGGGCTGGGTGGGGAGCGAAGCGGGTAGAGACCCTGTTAGTTGCTCTTATGAGGGGGCTGGAAACAATCAGGTAACAGAGTTAATTGATGAATGAACATATGATAGTGACAAGGGTGGTTGTAGTTTTAAAAATGGTGCCTGCCACAGGTAATATTTATTAACTTTGGGATTGTCTTAAGGTAATAAACAGGGAAGGGGGAGGGGAGAACAAGGGTGTGAGCAGGCAGTTCTTTGTACTGCTGCTAATGAGCCAAAGCAATGACAAGTTAGTGTTTGAGAAACAATCACAATTGACCAAGGACTGCTCTGAAACTGTAAGTCATTTCTTAACCATTTTCAGTTGGAAAAACAGGATAACCTTGTATCAGTAGGCCACTGTGGTCTCAGTTTAAATTAACAAACACACAGTATCGATCAGATTATGAATACTATCTGCTAACCGAAGGGAATAAGAAAGAAAGTGGAAGATGAGAGCGTGTGTGTGTGTGTGTGTGTGTGTGTGTGTGTGTGTGTGTGTGTGTGTGTGTGTGGGCTGCTTACAAGCCAAAGCAGAGTGATCTCCAGGGGAAAATGAATATTGGCTCAAACAGGTAGACACATACTCAAAGTTAACTTTAGTTGTTTGCAGACAGTTCAGACCCAGACTGCGCTTTTCTTATAAGAATGATAAGGGTGGTACCGCAGTTGAATACTTAAGAGTGGTGTTAGGTCTAGAAAAGAAGAGTACAGAGAGGAGTAAGCACTTTGAGATGGTAAAGATATATTATAAAGATTATGAAAAACAAACTGAGCAAATAGCTACTGTATGCAGGAAAAATGTCTTGAGCCAGCTATTAATATATGCAGATACTGAGCCAACTGGAAAAAAATCTGTTAGTAGAAACCTCAAGACAGTTATGCCGTCACAGATAAAAATATAGCGAGCAGCACTCTGTCGAGGTTGTCTAATGTGATTCTATCCAAAAGTAACAGCACAATTATATAGAAATAATTAGACACCAATATGAGCTGTCTACATACAACACAATTACATGAATAACATTAGTGAACAAGGTGCAGCTATGCAAATAGACTATACTATTATACTAAAAACAACTTGGTACAGACAAAATGCTAGCATGGTATAGTAACTTCCAATAATAAAGCATAAATCATATTAGATGTCTAACACAATTCAACATAAACATATACAGTTGTAAAATGTCTAACACAATTCAACATAAATAGGCATTTACATTTGTAAAACACTTACTGGAGAGACACAGAGCTCCTCATGGGGCCTGTAGCAGAGTGGATTGTAGTTTCTCGGATATCAATAGGAAATTATATACTAATGCACTTTATAAACATATTCATGATCATGATTCAACTCACTATTTTAAGTTTTTGATTTTATCAAAATTAAATGAATCTATATGTGGGAGACTTAGTACTGAGCTGGAAGAATTTAAATGGATTTTGAGGCTTAAAGCAGCTATTTCACCAGACCTAAATAAAGCTATTTAAAAAAATGGTTAAAACAGTTACAGCATCAAATTTGACTTTTATCATGTGGTTTTATCATGTGATTTCATCATGTGACTTTGAGCTTGGATTATTTAAACTGATTTAGTTATGTTTCTGTTATTGCCTGATGAAGCTTTGTAAATGAAACTGCTAAGTTTGTGTGATAAACTTTGTAATTTATCTTTGACTTCTTTGACTTTGTTTTAGCTAGCATGGTTCCAGTGACTTTGTTTCCTTTGCCTGTGTCTGTTTATTTTTGCTGGATTTATCACCAGATTACTTTTTTATTATTTTTATTGGAACATATTTAATTTGCTTTGCTTAATAAATGCCTTGAATTCTTATAGGCAAATCATTTCATACAAGTATTACCCATACAGATTATTTCAAGCCATGCTCAGTGTGCATCATTTCTCTGCAACAGTTAGGAACAATGAGCTCATGAAAAGACAAACACAATCAGCAGAACTATGTTACAATGACACACATGGCCATTTCCAAGGATGCAGATTGCTAGTTCCTCAGGCTTTATGGTTGTGAGAGCTGGAACGTTTATAAGGCTGTGAACCAGAAAACTACACTTTTGAACTGTGGTGGTGGAGAATTCAACAGACTGTGAACGGATCAAGTCATTCAACAATTAAGGAAATAAACCCAGACCATTCATACAAGGTCAGATTATAAAACTAAAACTTAAAACATTTTTGTCACATAATGCGATGATGTGATTCACTAGAAAAGATACTAATGTTGGGAAAGGTAGAAGGCCAGAGAACAAGGGGGGTGACAAAAGGTTAAGAGGGACAGGCAGCATTACTGAAGTAATGAATATGAATTTCCAAGAACCTAAAAAGCAGCTGTTGACAGACAAACTTCATGAATGAAATTCCTTGAGGTCATGAAAAGTCAAATTTAAATGTCTAAGCAACAACAACAATACACTTACTTTCATAATGTTGTTGCTGTTCATAATACTGTATAAAATATTACTTTCAGTCCAAAGCATTTGAATTAAAATGTTTACTTATGATATTATTAAATACGAATAGTTTCAGTAGATAAAAGGATGATTTACAACACAGCTGATGTGACAACAGTAGATGGCAGACTCAGAAACAAACTTACCTGAACTTATTACATTTTCTCAGTTTCTGAGCTAGTGGTCTGTAGCTTGCAAAGTGACAGAGTACTTTTCAAGCTAATTCCAGTCTTCCTTCAGATGGTATGGAATCCCTTGTTCTAGCTGACATAATTATGTTGAAAATATATATGCTGTTTCCTCAGCATTTCCTTACATTCTGCTCTTTTCAAAGAAACTACTTCCACTCTTCCAAAGTATTCCTTTGAAATTTATCAAAAAAACAGTTATGTCGCTTTGTGCTTTTGCTGCTGGATTAAAATGCCAAGTTCTATGGCAACAGTTCTAAACAATTAAAACACAGATTATTTATAACTCATATTTAGTTTAAGTGCCCTACAGGGAGATTTATATCTTTCCCAAGGCAATGTCTCACACAAGGCAGCTGTGCAACCAAGATGAGAGTAGGAGTGTGATTTCAAACAGGTTTGTTACAGCATGCAGACTTGGATCTATATCCCTCCAGGCTTGTTACTAATAGCCAGAAAGTTATGGAACCAATCACTTATCAGATCTTGGAATTTCCTTTGAAGTCTGATGTTTTCCATCTTTATTGAATGAGACCCTGTTGATCCCAATCCTTGAGAAACCATCTTTGGATTCTGGTATTCCAGACAACTAGACTACTGTCTCAAACCTTTCTTTTCCAGTTATAGTTATCAAGAAGGTTGTGTGCATGCAAGCTGAATCACATTTTGTAGCCAGTGGGGTTTTGGAACCATATCAGCGGAGTTTTCACCCTTCTCATGGTACTGAGACTTATCTCTATGTGATGAGAAGTCAACATTTTTATTCTGTTCTGCTCTGTTTACTCTCTCCACTGTACTTGATACTATTAATTATGGGATCCTGATCAAATCTGTGTACTCTTATAAAGGGCTTATACTACTGTGACTCAACTCCCCAGCTTTCTAGTTGTATCCAGAGAGTAGTTTTAGGCCTTAATACCTCTGGTTCTTACCCTTACCTTCCTTAATTCGAAGTCCCACAGGGTTCAGCTTTAGGTTTGTTATCTTTCATAGTATTCATGCTACATATTCAGGATGTTATTAGAAAGAGGGAATTAGGTTATTATTTTTATATTAATGGCACTCACCTCTACCTCTCCATTTCTCAGAAGTATATGACAAGTGCATATTTCTTATCAGATGATTTGTCAGCTGTTCATTAATTTTCTTGTTATCAATTAAATCTGGACATGTACACACTAATAATTTTGGAAATACATGATACCTGGAGATGGTCTTCAGCTTTGCCACTTCTTTATTTTGTTTTATTCGTTACTGTAGGTTAGAATTCATATGCATGATATTGGCACAAACCTTATCAACTGGCTGACATTTTAAGACCAAGTGTTATATGTGGCAAAGATATCCTGTTTGCATGTCAGACAACTAACATATGTTTAGAGTTACACTAGGCATGCTCTCATTATCTGGATTCCAACAAGTGTACAAACTACCTTTATGACTGCTTGGATGATGAGAAAACAATGCACAACCTACTCGAAGGAGTAAAACAAAGCCATCACTTTTATTAAAAATATTTACAACACAAAAATAGAAGATTTCACACACACAGGTGTTTTTGTCATTTTTCATCACCCTTGCAACTAGCTGTTTCTTTTATGTTGGGAACATTTAGCATGGTAGAATCAGTGTGCTCAAGCCTGATAGGAGGATATTCGATGGCCAGCAGGCACAGTACCAAAAAGAATATAGGGAAAACTTGAATATGAATTTGAAAATACAGTTTTTATAAGACATTTATCTGTGGTGCTATGAGAACATACTGCCACTGCCAGTTCTGCTACTTTAGAAATGTTAATCAGTACATATGTGAAAAGAAACTAAAGCGAAACTGTATTATAGATGCACACTATGCACCATAAACTGAATCCATGAAAGGGATACACTTCATACAAAAGTCCAGGAAGTACATAGTTATGCCCATTCATAGCCATTCTAACCTGTTGAGATAACAAGATATTTCAGATTCTGCCTGTACTTTCTACTACTGTAAGAGCCATCAAATTAAAATAATACAGACGTGAGATTGGTACAATGACATGGATATTGGTAAGAGAGTGAGAGAAAGAGACTGACCACTGCAACATACAGGTACCGTGCATATATTAACTACAGTGTTCTTTATTTTTTGATAACTCAGAAATATATAGTGTTTACATGCTTATCAGGCTTAATTATTAGTATAATTTCATGGTTGACAAAAACTGAAAACGATGTAAGGCCGTATTACCTTGATATAATCTGATCTTGGTACCAGATAAATAGTGGTACAACATAAATGCCTCAATCAACTGGTAGAATTAAAAATAACTTGAAATGGGATGTTTTGCATTTCTTCAGTAAAGATGTGCAAAACTGGGCCACAGGGTTAAAGAATGGGACTGTCGGGAAAAATGGGAGAGGTAGTAAGTAACATTATCTTTAAGGATGAACAGAAGTGTGGAGAGAAAAAAATACAGGCCAACTTCTTTTCTAACTTATAGAGCTTTGTAATGACCATCTGTTTTTTTCACTTCAACTTTAATCTTGTGACCTTTTACTCTTAAGTGTTTAACTACTTTGCAGTATGATGAATTGTAATATAACAAAACTTTGGTATGTTATTGCTTTGTGCAGAATAAATTCTTATATTTTAAATATTTATATATGAAAAGCAAAGTGCATTGTTTAACTTTTTCCACAATAAAGCTATCAGTGCAAAATGAAACTGTATTTTGGATTGTATTGGTCAAGGTGTGTCATGTAACAAGATGCCATCACAAATCCATGGGCTTTGGTCTTTAAATGAACAGAATGTTCTTTGTATGGTTTGGATACTTCTTATACTGCCTTATACAAAGAATAATTATTCTGTGCATCAGCTTGATTTATGTTTCAATTAGCAGTTCACCCATGGTTTATATAATTAATTCAGAAGTGGACATTTTATTTGTATAAAGAGTACATATTCTTAAAGATAAAGTTCGTGTCAACATGCACAATATTTTTTTATTCTTGTGTTTGCTAAATGCCTTCCTTCTAGCAGCAAGCAACCCATGTTATTATATACTACTATGAAGATCTCTAAAGGAGGTATAGTCTGCCTTTGTGATCCTTTATAGGTTAGATTTTGATGTGATTTGTGGACTCTAGAATCAGTATTCCAGGACAAGAGAAGGTTTCCTCCATCAGTGTACACACACACACACACACACACACACACACACACACACACACTGACAAATACACATGCACACATGCACACAGACATATACATATACACAACTACACGGACTTCATATAAATAAATGAAACAATCATTCATCACCTTTTAAATGCATGTAATGGTCACATAATCACCAATTCATACTTTTAAACAGATATTCCACTATTCAGTTTAATGTAAACTGAGATATCCATGAAAGTAAACATATAAATATGATAAAAATAAAATGAAATATTTATTTAATATTCATAAAACATAAATACATATAAAATGATGTGAATATAATTATGTTAAATACAGTATAAAATAACTACTAAATAGATATAACATCAGTTCATAGTCTGAAACCTTGCAGTTTTAAAATGCTGGTGATAGAAACACTATTATTTAAACCTGGAAACAAGATTCTAATAACAATTTCCACAATTCCTTATATTTCAAGGAGGTTTCCCAATCTCCTCCTTTCAAAGTTGGTTGGACTCTTTCTAATACAAAAACTTAAATTTCTCAAATTTGTTACATACCAATGTATGCTTATATGAAGCGTTATTAGTACCCCTTTTTTGTCTACTATATAAGTGTTCATAAATTCTATGTTTGAGGGGTCTCTGTCTTGCCAGCTTATGAAGGCTGGACATGAGTTATGGTGCTACCATTTTGTAACATGAATAACAAAATCAAGGATATTACGATAAAAGACTGTAAGTTACAAGTGAGCACACTCAAAATTTTAAGGCCAAGATTAGCTAAAGAGATACATTTTGTTTTTAAATGGGTAGAAACCTCAAAGATATACTAGAAGGAGGGGACATGGTTCATACTAATAGAGGTTCTGTGGAGAGTTATAATACTTGTTCTTATTGTTCCTACGCACGCACTGCTAATAAAATAAGGGTAGTTAATTATCCTAGAGGTATTTTTGTAAATATTGCAGCACCACCAGGTTAGTTTATTTAGCCAGTTGTCAAAAGTGAGTAGCTTTCTGTGTTGGCAAGACAGAAAGACCCCTCAAATGCAGAATTTATGAGCACTTATATAGTATACAAAAAAGGGATACTAATAACACTTTATATAAATATATATTGGTACATTTAGGTATTTTGTATAGGGTGGTTAATTTCATTGAGTGACTTGCCATTCCTGGTTCATAGGTTCACAGGAGAACCCTGACAAGCCTAGCCAGTTTTACCCAGATTTTACACAATTTTCTATCCCGAGGGGAAAGATAACAAGAGTCAACAAGGGGGGTTCTGACAATTTTTAAGGACTGCCCCTGACCATAAGAGACATGGGCACCACTCCAGGATTGAATTTATGATTCCCAATCTATTGGCCCAGATTGCACTTAAAGATAGTCAGGGAAGGGCTCTGCTTCAAGTAAATAGGAAGCCTATACCAGAGGAGGGGCAATATCTGGGACACATATCTGTCTCTCCAGCATGATCTATTCATGTCAGAGATCAGGTTTAGATCCTTGGAGTGGGTAACTCTTGTGCAGTTTGTTTTGTGAATATGCAACATTTCCCTCAGGGTTGGGTCAGAGATGGCCTTGTAGGTCAGACATAGATCGACCCTCAGTAATCTGTAGAAAACTGAATACAGTGATAGGGCTTTTAATCAGTCTGCATATGACATGTTGGTTATACCCTGTATTTATCTTATGAGAAACCTATGAGAATGCTCCACTGTTGCAGGTGCCTGCTGAGGTACATGCTAAAGGGTACATTCTATTCAGTTATTTGTCTGATGAGGGCCACATACAGTGGTACTATGACATGCTTAGATCTGTATGCCATGCCCTTACTTATAAGCTGAGCAATATATAAGGATTTAATCACCACCATGGACACATGGTGATCAAAGTTCCAATTACTGTCTATCTGAGTACTTAGATCTCTCATCACTGGGTCCAGTCTTAGGGGGGTACAATCCATGTTGTAATTTGCAGGGATATTTGATTTCCCAAAGGGTATTATTATGCACTTCTTCACATTTAGTTTGAGACCATGGCTCTGACACCAATCATTAGTCTACATTAGTCCTTTCTGTCAGATATCAGCATTGTTTTGTGGAGTCAGTGAGTGGCCCTAACTTGTAGTCATCAGCAAATTTGGTCAGCCAAAGGCTATCTACCTTAACCTTGACATCTGAGAAGTATATCCCAAACAGGAGGGGACCCAGCACTGAGCCCTGTGGTACCCCACTGGTGACTGGCCTCTTGCTGGATTTGGATTTCTTCAAGTGTCCTATCCATGAGGCATTTGACTATACATTTGGTGATGCAGAGGTTTATACCCAATTTTGTGAGTTTATCTGTAATATAAAAGTGTGCATTGTGTCAAATGCCTAGGCTAGGTCAAGGTATATGGTATGCACTACCTTACCCTCATCCGTGGCCTTGGTGACCTTCTCAAAGAAGTCCATCAGATTAAGCATGCAAGACCTGCCCTTCATGAAGCTAAACTGGATTGAGTCTGGAGCCTGGAAATGTCCAATGCCATTGTTAATCAGGTCCATGATTATCCTTTCCATAGCCTTGCATGTGAGGCTAGTCAGACTTAACCAGGTGATGAAATAGCATCAGCATAAAGCAGACAGCTGAGATTAAGAAGATTCCATGGGAGTAATTTATAAAGAGTGAAAAGAGAGGGTATCCAAGGGGATCCCTGTGGACTACCAGACATTATGTAACCACTTAGGAGGAATGTGAAGTTGGAGAGGATAGTGAAATGTGTTACTGAGTTATATGACTGCATTACAGCTGAGATGACAAGACTATTGTTGTTGAATTTCTTTTTCATTTTAATAAAGGGTTTGATTAATTGCACATAATGGGTTCATAAAGCAAACTCATTATTTTACTTTCTGATGATAAACTGCTTCCACAGGAAGATAAAGCAGAAGTCAGGAGGTAGAGATCATCATGGGTGTTTTCTAGGGAATAAAGTATGGCACAGATCCATGTTTGACTGGCTCCTTTTTCAAATATACAATATTTAATGGACATAGATGATAACTACAAGTTAGTCTGAAATGCATACACCTGAACTTGTTTTAATGCTGTAGATTCCTTGAGAAAATTTGAGTTTATCAGTACTGTAGTTTTGGAGAAGCACTGCTTTTTACAGCGTTCAAATGTTTAAATCCACTACTGTCAGCTATAAAGTCCACATAATTTTACACAAACCTTTCACAAAAATCTGCTGAATACTAGTATCATTATTACAAAAAATGTCCAGCAAGGATATCTGAAATACCAAAAATGTTCTTTGATAGGTACCTGAAACCTCCATTTAATTATCATATTTAATGTACAGCTGGCTCTAACTGTAACAGCATTAAGTGAAACATGTAGAAATAACACACCAATAATCACAACCTAACCCTCCCTGTAATTCTGGATAGTCCAACAGATGGCATGATTTACTGATGAAGGTTATTCTAAAGGAGATAAATAATACTGGGAGTGGAAAAGTCTAACATCACCCTCTCTCTCTCCCCTCTGTGTTTCCCTCAAGATATACCTGACAGTGGCTCACCTCCAGTTATCACACAAGACCAAGTCCTAAGAGTGCTGTTGAAAGCTAAAAATACTGCATCATTGGGTTCTGAAAATATCCCTTGATGCATCTTAAATAGCATGAAATATGATTTAGCCACATCACTAACAACATTCATTCCCATTCATGTTTTGTACCAAACTAGTCATTCCCCTGCACGAGGGAGGACTTTCCAAGGACTCAGGCAATTGTAGACCCGTAAGTCTGACTGGCCTCATATGCAAAAGCATGTAAAGACTTATCATGGAATCAGTAAGGACACAGGATACCTCCAAACACTGGAACCATCTCAGTTTGGATTTGTCAAGGGCAGGTTGTGCTTACTCAGCCTGGTAGGCTTTTTGAAAAGGTCACCAAAGCAATGGATGAATGTAAAATGATGCATGCCACCTACCTTGACCTAGCTAAAGCTTTTGACACAATTCCCTACTCAGGCATAGTAAAAAAGCTAAATAAACTGGTAAATTATGTCACCAGCTGGATTGTCAACTGGTGCAGAAATTAAAATAGGGGAAGTTACCTCCACAGAGACCAGTCACCATTGGAGTCCCCCAGGGTTCTATGCGGGACCTCTCTTGTTTGTCATCCATTTCTCTGAAGTAAAAGCCAATACCAAAGGGCTCTGGTGACTACGTTTGCAGATGACTGCAAGCTAGGAACAGTCACTGAGTCCTCAAAGGACTTAGCCATCTTGCATGATGCCTGTAAGAGCTGACCTAGTTGTTTGAGATTTAGGAACTTATATAGGTTCATAGGTTCATAGGTTTATACTAGGCTATCTGCCCTAAGGCATTTATAAGCCTAGCCCAGAGTTTTTGTGGCTTACGCCACCCCTTATGTTAAAAAATACTGTGCCCATTAGTTTGTTGTGCCTCTGTCCAGCAGTGACACAGAGATGATTCCCGGGGTAAACCTACGATCTCCCATCCACCGGTCAAGATTACTCTTGAACAGAGCCAGCGAGGTGCTCTGCCTCACATGGACCGGGATTTTATTCCACAACATAGGGAGTATCTGGGTGACAAATCTATCCCTCCAGCATGTCCTATTTATATCCATGCTAAGGTTTAAGTCGCTTGCTCTAGTGGATCTGGTAGATTTGGATTTTTTGAGGTGGAGCATGTCCATTAATTCCGGGTTGGACATGGCCTTGTATGTCAGGCACAGGTCACCTCTGAGCAGACGGTATGCGACTGAATAGAGCTGGAGTTTCTTCAGTCTGGCAGCATATGATAGATTTTGGAGTCCCTTTATCCTTTTGGTGAGGAACTTTTGGGGTCTCTCCAATTGCTGCAGGTGTCGGGTGAGATACATCCCGAATGGGGCATTGTACTCTATCATTGGTCTGATAAGTGAAGAGTACAGGGGAACAATGACCTCACTTGATCTGGATGTGAATCCCTTCATGATCAGGTGGGCAATGTAGAAGGTTTTTCTAACCACTTTAGCAATGTGAGTGTCAAAAGAAAGGCCACTGTCAACCTGGGTCCCCAGGTCCCTGATAACCTCTTCTGTGCTTAGTGGATTGCCACCTATATGGTAGCTTGGGGTTACCTTGTTTTTCCCGAAGGGTATGACTATACATTTTTTGGCATTTAACTTCAGGCCATGGCTCTGGCACCAGCTATCAGTTTCCATGAGACCGCTCTGAAGGATATCTGTGTCCGATGTACTTTCCACTATGGCTCCCAGTTTGCAGTCATCTGCAAACTTTGTCAGCTATAGTCCTCCTATGTTAGCCTGTACTTCTGAGAAGTAGATGCCGAACAACAGGGGGCCAAGGACTGAGCCCTGTGGGACACCACTTGTGACCGCTTGGAGTCTGACATGGCACCAGCTACTCTAACCCTGTGGGTTCTGTCCTTTAGCCAGTTTGCAACCCATCTTGTGACATATGGGTTTACATTTAAGCTGGTAAGTTTCTCTATAATACCTGAGTGGGGTATTGTGTCGAAAGCTTTTGCAAGGTCAAGGTAGGCTGTATGGACTGCCTTTCCCTCATCAATGGCCTTGGTGACTGTTTCGAAGAAGTCGACCAAGTTCAAAAGGCATGATCTGCCCTTGACAAAGCCAAACTGGGTTGGGTCCAATGTCTGCAAGTCCCATATGTCTTTGTTTATGAGCTCCATTATGATCCTCTCCATAGCTTTGCAGACCAGGCTTGTTAAGCTTATGGGGCGGTAATTACCAGGGTCCGTAAAGGCACTGCCTTTGTGGAGTGGGACCACAGTTGCCGTACGCCACTCCTTGGGCACGTATCCTGTGGTAAGGCTAAGATTAAACAGCTGCCTTATGTGCGGGTTTAGTTCCTCATTGAGTTCATGTAGCACACAGCCGGGGACACCATCCGGTCCCATTGATGCTGTGTTTTTAGCTTTAGAGAGAGCAGCTTTCACCTGCGCATTGGAGATGTCTGGGAGGCTGCACTGCTGGGATAGTTATCTCTCCTTTGGGGAGAGGGGTGAAGTTTGCACTGAACCTGTCTGCCAGTATGTTGGCAATGTCTGTGGGTTCAGTGATTTTTGTATCATTTTGGACTAATTCTGAGCATATCTGGGAGTTTCCACCCAGGTTTCTAACATAGCTGAAAAGGCCTTATGATTGTCTTTGAATCTATGGTAATTTTTCTCTCAAAGTTGGCTTTGGATGATTTTATGAGTGCTCATATTTTTTACTAATAATGATCAAAGGTGTCTTCTCTTTTATGGATTTTGCTCTATCATGTAACAGCTTTCTCCTCTTATTGTAAAGTTTGTTTATGGCTGGGGTCCACCAGACTGGACGTTTGCCCTTGGTGGAAAGAGTCTTGGTTTTATTAGGGATTGCCTGATCCATGCAGTCCTGGAGGTGTTCAGAAGGCATTTGTAAGGGCTTCCAGATTGGGTTGTGGTTTCCACTGGCTCGGGGCCTTGAAGGATACCACACCAGTCTTGAGTAGTGTGAAGTTTGCTTTAGAGAAGTTCTTCACTGTGGTCTTTTTTGTTTGGGGTGGGGGCGGGATGTGGATATCCAGTGAGATTAGTTTATGATCTGATCTCACCAATGAGGGATATACTTCCAGTGTGGAGCATTTTGTCCCCATGTTTGTGATGATGAGATCTAGTATATTTTCTCCTCTTGTGGGAATGGTGACTAGTTGTTCCATGGCATTTGAATTTATGAACTCTAGGAACCTTTGGTCTAGAAAGTTTGGGCTTGAGTAATGTTCCCAGTCGATATTCGGGTAGTTGAAGTCAACCAATATAATGGTGTTTGGAGATACATTTATATCCTCCAGTGTCTTCAGGAAGGCTGTGTGGGGTTCCTGAGTTTGAGAGGGTGGCCTGTAGCATGCTACAAATTGTAGAGCAGTTTTGCCTATGGTTAATTGCACCTGGATGGTTTCCGATGCTTCGTGCGTTGCCACCAACCTGGAGGTGTGGGTATCCTTGATGAATATGGATACACCCCCTCCTTTTCTGGTGTGGTCTGGGTTTTGGGGCCGGAATGCATGATATGAGGTAAAACCTGATAGTGCCGGGGTGCTCTCAGGAGCCTTGAACGAGGTTTCAGTCACAGTACAGACATCGATGTTCTCCATACTGAGAAGGGCCTCGAAAAGTGCATTTTGAGATTTAGACTTCTGGCATTGAGCAGCATTACCCTTAGTTTCTTCCCAGTTTTGTATTCTAGGGTGGTAGGTTTAGAATTTGAGCCTTGCCTAAAAAAGGCACTATGGGTGTGGCAAGAGCCTTAGCCAATATCCGGAATCCCAGGGGTGACAGGTGCAAGCCGTCCCTTGCGAAGCAGCGTGGCTTGCCAAGCATGTCATCCCAGGCAGACAGACACTGGATCCCCTTTGAATGACACCAGAAATTAAGCCAATTGTTAAAGCTGATCATCTTGTCTCTATGTTGTGGCATCATTCTTGGTGAAGGAAGGATGCTGCTCAGGGTCAGGGTCATACCTGCCTGGGCTACATAATCAGAGAGCTCCTCTATGTCTCTTTTCATTTAGTCCAGGGAGGTACGTCTCAGGTCATTCACACCAGCATGGACAATGACTGTGTCATATTTGTACTTGCTGTGGAGTGACCTGAGTGCTTGTGTTATGTGGCGGATTCTAGCACCCGATAGGCAGCTTACTGTGACCCTCTCCTTGTTCAGCCTGGTGAGTGGGACGTCAGTGTGTCTGACTATGGAGTCACCTATGACAAGTATGTTTGGTGTTGTATTTGGCCTTAAGGGCTGTGACTGCTTTGCACACTGATTTTGTGTTTTATGTGTTGCCTGTGGTGTGTCATGAGGTGGCGGTTGCTTGGGTGTCTGCTTTGGAGGCCTCTGCTGTTTAGGTAAATTTTTGCTCAGAGCCTCCGAGTATGTCTTTGTGTGTTTATGTGTTTGATTCATTGTTGTGATAGTGGACAGTGAGGTAACTTTTGACAGACATGTGTCCATTGTTGTAAGAAAGTTCTATATTGCACAGCTTATAAACAAAGGGATTATGCCTTGATCTAGGGATGTCATTATCTCCTTTACTCAGTTCTCGTTATACCAGTCATTGAGTATAATGCCACCTTTGGCAGGTATCTATCCAGACAGATGCATCAACTGGAATGCCCACAGAGATACATTACTAAAAGGATACAAGCCTAAACAACATAGGCTCATAGGTTCATAGGTTCATAGGTTGGTACTAGGCTATCGGTCCTAGGCCCTGTACAAGCCTAGCCAAACAATTTCCCGGATATTTCTTCCACAATATTTGCTTCCCTGGACTCCTGTCTAGCAGGGCAACTGACATGATCCTTGGAGTGAACCTCCCATCCCCCATCCAATTGTCAAGGTTCTCCTTGAAGAGGGCCAAGGAGGCACTCTGCTCGACATGTATGAACAGTCTACTCCAGAGTATGGGGAGTCTCTGGGTCAGGAACCCACCCCTCCAGCATGCATGCCCTACATGGACTGACCATAAGTCCTGTCACTATACTCGGTATCCTACAGATTGCTAAGAGGTGACTGGTATATCACCAAGTCAAATGGCATCATAAATACTTGGTCTTTGGATCTAAACCTCTTCTGCAACATCAACAGGTAGTTTGGAGGGATAGAGGGACAGGTATATCTCACAGAGGATATTGCTGCTCTGAAACAGGCACTCCTCATCCACAAAAAAAAAACAAAAAAAAATAACAAGGTCATCCCACTCCATATTCATAGAACTTAGATATATGGATGGGAAGCAGACTGCTACTAATGGACAGAGGCACCTCCTAAATGCTTTAGCTCATGCACGAGTCCCCTCAAATTATTTATGGTATGATCTCAGTTACTATCATTAGTAGTAATATGTAATTATCGACCATGAGATGGGGAAGACGAATCTCTAACTAATGGGACAGGTTAATTTGAGCATAAAAAGGGAAACTGGCTAGGCTTAAAATGGCCCACAGAGGTGACTAGCCTAGTACTTACCTTTAAACCTATTGCTGATGTTAAGATGGTGATTATTACTATTATACAAATAATTTGTTTGAAATGATAACTGCCTTTTAAAATAATTCTGATTTATTAGGAAATTTGATGAAGCATCATGATGAATCCTTTAACTGGGACATCTGTTTGAAGTACTGCACAGGCATGTATTAAATTACACAGATATGCATGTGCAATATTTGGAGAACTACTCTTTGCCATTGATGCTGTGACAGGTACATTAAGCTAGTTACATAATTGTTTTGAGTTTAGAGTTTAGTTGTTTTTATTGCACAGGTGCATTTGTGAAGATAAGGTGCTATGAACTTGGGGTTAATTTAGTTATTTGATATTTGCAAATGCAGTCAAAGCTGTAATGATGACAAGATAAGACTGCATAAGTTAGTATTGTGTGTAGTACTTTTTCTGGTGGTGATACTTAGTCACTGCTCATGTAATTATAATTACAGGATTGCAAGGAAAGTTTCTGAATGTCATATAATAGTGCTTGTATGTCCTGACCTGTTGTAATTTCAGCTTTACCCATTTGAATCATTGTGTTCTAAACTGTATTTTAGCTAAAAATGATGACTGCAAAATCCCTCAGCAGCACAGTCTGGTCTACCTGAAATCCACATACACTCTTATAGCTCAGTGCTACCTTTCACATCCTCACAGGGATGCACTGGAATACACTCCAGTTTATAATGAAGAGTTTGAACCCATTAGCACACAGATAGTCATACTGTTTTAGTGTTGTCCAGTTTCAGTTTATGGCATTGAAAGGGAATGTAACTTAAGGTAATGTCTGCCTTGCAAAATATACAAGTAAAAAATGAAAATACATTTTAGAAGCATTAAAATACAGTTTAAAAGAGTACATGGTATAGTTTGGGAATACAAAAACATTCATAGGTTGCAAAGAAAAGGTAATTTAGTATAATTTAAAATGTAGAAGTATAAAATATATAGTTTAGTAAAATCAAATTGTACCTTATTTCTCCTTGAACGTATGTATCTACTTGCTTATCACAAAAAGTATTTTATTTATTGATTTATTTATATTTGCTAAATGGGAATATCCAGCTGGAGGAGGGGGACTCATTTCCAGTGGAGTCCCGAGGAGACAGCTAAAAGACAGTAAACAGCAACAATGAAACAAAAAGTTACAGAAGACATTGTACAGTGCAATAGGTGGCTGACGGTAGGATGGGGGCATGCCACAGAAAACAACTGAATATGTAGAGCTAACTGAAATGGAGTGTGGCTATAACACAGAAGATCAGTGACCTGATCAAACAACAGATCAGGTCAGTCACTTACACAGACTACTTCAGTGCCTACTTATTCTAGCCCCTTCATTTACCATATACACCTCAGATATCTGACTGCAATCCACAGGGCTGGTCTTAGGCAAAATGGAGCCTTACACAAAAGACTCCATGGACATTCCCTGTTGCCCTCACAACCCATGACTCTTTCCCTGTTTTCTTCCAATTCTAAACCCTCAGTATCCAGATAGATTACTGCTTTCTTGTTTCTTTTTCATACTTTGTCATACTCTTTAGCTTTTTTCTCCACCTTTTCAACATACCTAACAGGCCAAGACTATACTACATCAGCTATGGTGTAAGTAACTGAACTAAGCCAGCGAGCTGGGGGCCATTAAGATTTCAGATATTATTATGTTCTGGATGCTCTGAGGTACATCTTAATATTACATACCATCTGGCAGTGGCTTGCACTGAGCTATTACAATATTTAATAATAATAATAATAATAATAATAATAATAATAATAATAATAATAATACAGTTTCTCCTGTGCTTATTTCTCTTTTGCCACTTTTTTCTGTCACTTTGTCCAGGCTCAGGCTGTCATCAGTCAGCTGAGGCAACCTGAGTGAATAGGAAATAGCTCCTTACTGCTTCATACAGGAGCTCAGTCAACCTCTTCTGATACATTGTTTCTGTCCCTCTGGCAATTGCAGAAAGACTTGTAATAACACGTATTCATCTTATTATCCATTTAGAGTAGTTCTAACACTGGGTTTTCGTAGAAAGTATCCCATCAGAGTAGGCTGGTTTACACTTTTTTTAATTTTTTAAATTACATTTTATAAAAAAACAAGCATGTACAAACTCATATAACAAGAAACATAAGAAATGACTATTTACAAAGGTCCATAACAAAATTCAATACAATAAACCAAACCTTTACAATTTATCTAGTAGAAACTTAATTTAATCAAATCCAGTATTGATGTGTAACATTAGATGTTTTTATTTTTATAGTTAACGTTTCTTTTTTACAAACATTTTAGCCAAATATACAAATTTGGTAAAAGATAGAGTAGTTTTACATTTCCTATTTTTTGTAACTACTTTTCTTGATATGGCTAAAGTGAACCAAAGAAGAGGCACTTGTAATTTTGGGATAGAGTCTGGAACTGGAGCATACAACAAGGGCAAAGAATTAGTAATAATACCTTCGTCCATCCACAATGCTTAAGCAAAATTTCTACATTCAGTTGAAAATTAAATCACCATTTTACACCCTATTGTCATATGAAGCCAATCTCCATTAGATTCTTCATCATATCTCCAACAATTAATTTTCCCAACTTTATATATTAATTCAACTTTATGTAGAGTTAAAAAACTATATGAAGAAATTTCCAAGTAGAAATTTTCCAATAAAGAAAGAGTTTTTCCCCACAGACATTAGAATTAAACTTTTATTCATAACAGATAAATCAATTTCATTAATTTTTAATGGGTAATTCCAAGAAGATGAATCAGTGGTAATGAATTATATCCTTATAATACTATATATTACTGATAAGCAAGATTATTGCTATTTAAATTACTATTGATTTTAAAGAAAAATTCTAGAATCTTAGGTATATGTTGTGTTTGAAAAGCCATTGAGACTTTGATTTTATCAGTATTTTTTTTTTGCAAATCTGTATATTTATCCAATTATTTTTCTCCAAGCAATGTCTTGCTAAAAGATAATCCATAATGTGTACTTTATTACCATTTAAGAACTGATGTTAAAAATAATAAATCTATATCTTTAAGATCTAACATTTTACTTATACGAAATGTCTCTAAACAATCATTAATATTAGGAATGGGGAATAATAAAAACATTAATGTTTAACTATATAAGTAGAATTTTTATTAATTCCAAAATGTGAATGAGAATCTCTAACATATCTATTACAGGTAAATAATTTTTCATGATTAGATTTCCAATTAGATTGATATGAAAAATTCAACTATAATGATATTATATTAAGTATTGTAGATTTGGCATATCATTCAATATTTGAGAAGCCTATACCACCTTCCTGCCATCTTTTTATATGCCAGTCAAAAGATGTTCTTGGTTTATTAGGGAACCATGAGAAATGAATAAGAATAGAATTAAATTTTTAGAGGGCAGAAATATTAAAGACTGCATATAATATAGAATTTTTGGCAAAATTACCATTTTTATCAAGTTGAGTCAGTCTTCCATTGTAAAAAAAAACTTATTCCAGTTATTAATTAACTTGGTAATTATGTCTATTAAATTATTATAATTTGTTCATATCAAATCTTTTACAGTAGGCTCCCCCCCGGATTTGCAATTCCTCCATGCAGGACTAGCTTAGTCCTGCATGGAGGAAGCCATTTAGGAGCAGGATGGCAGTGCACCATGCATAGTAATGAGGCATGCTGCCTGAGCTCCTAGGCTTACATGGAGTGTGTAAGAGTGCAGGGGGCATGTCTGAGAGCAGAGCTCTCAGAATATACACGCCCCCGCAATGAAGAACAGCAGAAAGGGGTAAGAAATAAGCAAGACCACTCATAGGTGACCACATATCCCCACCAACAGTCCCCCTGGTGTACAACAGCAACAGTATATATAAATAAATTGAAGAAACCCTTTAATTTTTTTTTTAAAAATCCAATTAAAGCTAACCGTAGGTGTGCAGGTGTGCCCATCACTTAGTTACGGTTAATGCAGCTTAAATGGCTGAAGAGGATAACAAGGAAGATATATGCAAATGAAGCAGCATAGCAATAGTGTAGTGGGCAGAGCATTCGCCTTACGAGCAGGCATTCCCAGTTCGAGTCCCACTGCAGCACATTCCATTTTCCATTGCAAAGCACATTATGAGTAATATTTATGTTGCATAACCCACTAAATAACATATTTTCATGAACTGGAGTACTGCAGTAAATGCACATGTGAGGTGTCAGTGTCATAATGAATAAGGCACTAGTAAGCAGGTTTAAGCACAAATAAGCAGTAGTAAGCATATTTAAGCAGTATTTAAGTGGGCTTAAGCCCATTTGCGCAGCGGTAAGTAATGCCTACACTGGTTAAGCAATTGTAAAGCTAACTCTCTGTAAGCATATTTAACCAGAGGTTAGCATTGCTTACCTTCACACAAACCCATGCAAACCCTCTTACAACTGCTTAAAAGTGCCTTAAGCACTCTGTATGCATCAGCTGCTGTTCTGGCCAGAAACAAAATAAACAGCCTTTGCACGTCTTGAACCCAGGACCCTATACACTATAGTCACAGTAGTTAACCACTAAGCCAACACAGCAGTACGTAAGATTGAGGTATCACCAAACAGATCCTCACTATAGGAAATCCAAAGTGAGCATGTGAAAGGAATCTCTATATAGTTTTATGTTGTATAACCTACAACATAACATAAATATGTGAACTGGAGTACTGCATTAAGCCCAGATGTGAGGTCTCATTGTAATAAAGTGTTGAAATCCTCTAATAAACACAAGGACTCCATACAGTGTATGTACACATGAATCATGAATACCAAACACAAAAATAGCATGTAATGAATAATAAATCAATGCCACAATGAAAATATAATGCAACATAAATATTAAGCAATGCTAAGCATTGCACAGCCCAGCTTAGTAGGTGTAAGCAATATGTAGGCCAGCTAACTCAGTCTGCCCATTGGTATACCCCTTTAAGCAATGCCAACCTTAGGTAAGCAGGTTTGCCCATAGTTTAGCCTTTTCAAAACTATCCAATCACGGCAACATGTGGGAAACTGGCCCTATTTAAACCCAACAGGTGGGAATACATCTCATAACTGGTTGTAGCTTCCCCTTGTAGGTACTATGTCTGAAATGGGAGAGGATGTATGCTTTTGGGCACAGCGCTGGGGCATCCAGGAGTCCAGAGTCATGGCAAAACTCCTTGTGAAAGACCATGACATGAGACTGCTGCAGGGCCAGTACCAGGGTTCTTAATACAAAGTGGAAGCCTGGGACTGTCTTGCTCCTGGCTTCACCAGTGCCACTGGCATACCCCAAACTGTTGAGCAGGTCAGGCATCACTATGCTGACCTGAAGCGGCGTAAGGGGGATCTCCTGGATCAGTGGATCCGAGAGGCTAGGAGGACAGGGGAGGTCCCAGCCGTGTGTAAGTATCAGTCCACTACCTGTTTAATAATTGCTAGCTCATGTATATTATGGATAGGTATGGCTAAATATTCCTCTTATGTCTTTCACAGTGGCAAGTGAGCGGGCTATGACCCAGAAGGCCCATGGATGTAGATTGGAGCTGTTGTGACATGAGGCAGGTTAGCAATACTCTTGCATGTACTGTCATAGGAAATAAATCTAAAAGAAGTAGTAAGTTAAGTGCCTGTATAAAACCTGTATTGTTTAAGGCATGTACTGCATACACCAGAGAATATGACAGGAAGAGTCTCATATAGGTTGTATGTAAATAAAAGCATAATAGCCTGACTATAGCTGCAATCACTTAATAGTACTGTTGTATTAAGCACTGTTACCCACACTGTGCTACATAAGTAAAATATGTCGGAATGTCTGTATATGACTGGTGTAATCCCAAGAGATCATATAGTACAACTAAGAGAGACTTAGACAGAAAACAATGCAAAGACAGACAACAAAATCCAAATAGCATGTGAACTCTTGCATTTTTAGCACACACAGCTATAGTTTGAACAATGGGAGTGGTAGTAGGCTGCATACAGAATCATGCCCCACAACTGTACAGATATGTCCAGAATGTCCAGTAAATTGGCGCATACCTGCTGCCTGTCACCCTGTCCCCCTGGGAAATCAGTGGAAGGATCCCAGATGTTTAGGCAGCAAACAAGAAATACAACTGATTGTCAGACATCTATACGAACAAACCTGTCACTCTAGCAACTCCCCAAAATATTATGAGAGTAATAAGCCAAGAATGCCCCATCTACACCCCCATGTTGTCAAGCTGTGACCAGAGTGTGTACAGTAACAGAGTGAGATGTATGTGCATAATACTAATGTGGAATCTGGTAATTTGTGTGGCAACATTCAGGTAGTGTTAACAAACGTTGCTCCCACAGGTCTGTCAGATACAAACACTCTGCCTAGAAATAAAAGATTGATACCCTATACTGGTACTGTTTACTCTTGTATTGTATAGCATTGTTAGTGTTGAGGTTGCTCTGAATAATAAGGCATTACTCAGCACTGTCACCCACACTGTGCTACATAATATAACAGTCTAGGAAATCCTGTATAAGAGTGTTGTAATTACAAGGTCAGAATGTAAAACCACAGGAGAATTGCAGAAAGAAATCAGATAAGAGATGCACAGCAATATCTATATAGCACCCACAACTGTGATGGACAGTGTTTTATTTTTAGCAGACACAGCTATGGTTCAAATCCTGGGAGTGGTAATAAGCTGTATGCAGAATCATACCCCACAAGTGTACAGAAATGTCCAGAATGTCCAGGTAATTGCCCTATATCTGCCACCTGTCACCCTGCCCTCCTGGCATATCAGTGTGCTAATCTCTGACATGTAGGCAGCATGTCATGTCATATAACTGACAGTCAGACCTGTACATCTTTGGAAAATGTCAGTGAAAACAAACCTGTCATTGTACAAGTCACTAAAAGTTTAAGAGGGCAATAGTTGAAATATGTCCCGGTTCACCTGCATGTGGTCAAGACATGCCTAGAGTCTGTGCAAAAAGAGATGGACAGGTATGTGCATAACATCGACCTGGAATCTGAGAGTATGTGTAGAAACAGTTAGTGTTAACAAACAATTCCTCCACAGGTATACCAGGTAAGAGGTGTATACTGAAGGTAAAACCAGTTCATGTATATGGTTGTCGACAGCCATATCACTGTCCAAAGTAAGGCAATAGGGTAGTGTACTAATACTTGTAAGATACAGATAACAGCACTGACTAGGAAAGTAATACAAAGTACAGGAATATACTAGCTGTTAACTGACATCTCCCCCCCACCATATCTGCAACAATAAACTAAATACACAACTCAAATGGTATGTGCTGACTTAACTCTAATGTTGGTACATATGTCCTATTGTTCGCTAATTATTTAAATCTGTTTCTAGGCATGTGCTATGTTGAAATACTCCCACATTGGTGGCATGGTGCCATCAATGTACCTGCATGCTGTTGTAATTACCACTGTGGTCCATGTATGCATGTGTTCTGTTTGCTGTGCAACTGTTCCATATCTGGTGTTTGGATTAATGGGAATATCTATGCATGCTGTTATACCTAATCCTGGAATGTGTTGACTATTACTAACCCACATATATTGATAAAACTTAAACACCATAGCACGTATGTGAATGAGGGTCCCAGCGCACCCACCTGTCCCACCTCAGCTGGCCGTGGCACCGGGCACCACCATGTCTGGGGCCCAACCCGGGACTTCCTCGTCCATTGGTCCTGCACCACCTTCAGGTGGAGCCACCTCAGGGGATGGGGCTTGCCCCCCCCGGGAGCGGGCATGGACAGGAATCTGTCATCCATCACCAGGTCCAGGTTGAGGTGCATAGCAAGCTCCACAGGGAGGTCCGAGATCTGCTACGCCGGCTTGAGGGCCTTGTGTCACAACTAGAGGGTTGGCCTGACTCTCCTACTCAGCCCCCAGCACAGCCACCTTCGGGGCTGTGAAGGTGCAGTGGTGACTGCCCATGGGTAAGGACCTCAGTCCCACTGTTTCCACTAGGGACGCATAGGCTTCCAATTTCCCAGCACCCCCCTCCATCAAGGTGTTTACCCCCCACGTGTCATATACCATCCCTGTATGCATCTTGTTTGTCTTGTCTGTTAACCTACCCAGCCTATCTCCCCAAATATACCTACTATCCCTCCACAACATCCCACTCTCACCTGAAAACAAAAAGGGCAATCTGTTCCCAAAAGAAATCTCGCCCCATACATAGCTGTCCATTTCACCCACATGTCCACTGGACACATGTAATCTGGTCTAATTGGCTTAACAACATATTATTGTTGTCCTCGCACTTCTCTCGGGTATGAGTGCCCAAATCTATCTCCAAATTCAGTGTATATGCACAGCTGTTGCTGTAGAAGGAATGGGCAGCTATGGACCTTCCCTACACCCTTCCTGCACATCCCTGGCTATTTTCCCTACTGTCTTTCCCTCTTTGTGCCCCTTTTATCACCACTTTCCTATCAACCCTTTTTCATTTCTTTTAAAGAAATTAGCAAGCGGGTAAGCGGGAGTAAGCACTTTTAAGCAGCAGTAAGCAGGTTTAAGCCTTTTTGCACAGGGCCAAGCAATGCCTACACAGGTTAAGCAATTTAGAAGCTAAATGAGTATAAGAAACTGTTGCCGGAAGTTAGCAGTGCTTACCTTCGCTCAAACCCACGCAAACTTGCTTACAACTGCTTAAAAGTGCCTTAATCACTCTGTATCCAATGGCCCTTGTTCTGCCCAGCAACAAAATAAACAGCTTCTTCAAGGCTCAAACCCAGGATCCTGCACACCACAGCCAAAGTGATTTACCACTAAGCCATGTCAGATTTACATAACCCTGATGTTTTCACAAACATATCATCCAGCACAGTCATTCAACAGTGCAGGAAATATATTTATACATGTAGATTTATGTGTGTATGTGTGTATGTGTGTGTGTGTGTGTGTGTGTGTGTGTGTGTGTGTGTGTGTGTGTGTGTGTGTGTGTGTGTGTGTGTGTATATATATATATATATATATATATATATATATATATATACATATATGTGTATATATTTATATGTGTGTGATTGTGGGGTTGTTCATATGACAGTACTTCCCTTTGGGATTGTGCAGTACATGGACATGGACTGACACATGGCACACCAGGAATACTTGTCTGATATGTAATCACAGGACATTTGATAGTATAATAAGGTCTGTAGCATGGAACATGCACTGGGAGGGAAAGTAGACACCAGGTATACCCTTAATATTGCATTCAGCAGAGAGATGAACAACAACCCATGTATGCAGCACTACAGATGCATTGGGGAATTGCTAGACAACACCAGGGATTGTATCCATATATTACAGTTGTCACATGATAGGTTAATTGAGCAACATATCTGGCATGTACTGAGCAATACTTACACATGGCACTCCAGTGTGTGACATTATGGAGTGAACGTAGTAGCCCCTCACATATAGGAGCCATGCTCATGATGTCCAGACATACACAGGGTGAACACTGAATGACAGCAGTGAGGTCATGTAAAACCTACTCCACTCAGGTCAAGGAGGTAATGAAGTAACAGGTCTTGTCTTGTGATCACTCGTCTAGGCATTTAGAGGAATGATACGTTAATGAGTGGTATTAATGAGTGTATGTTACCAAAGTGTGATGCAGAATGGGGAACTTATGGGAACAAATGTGGGACTGTCTGTAAAATCATGGACAAGTAGCTATTAAGGTGGAATGTGTGTGTGTGTGTGTGTGTGTGTGTGTGTGTGTGTGTGTGTGTGTGTGTGTGTGTGTGTGTGTGTGTGTGTGTGTGTATGTGTATACTGTTATGCAATGCTGTACAGGTCTTAAAGTGCATTTCTTGTTTTTCCCCACAGGTGGCGAGGTAGGTCAGGGACCCTCCTGCATGCAATCTGATGTTGGTGTCCATACAGTCAGCGAAGATGATGATAGTGCTGTTGAGGCACAGGTGGGGTTGTCAGGGGCTGAAACTGTGCCATCATTTGACATCCCCCTCTTAGCCACCCCAACCCCGCACACAGTTTCAGTGCCTATACATACCCCATCACCATTATCCGTAGCAGAGGGACAGTTGGCAGTTGGTGGCAGTGCACAGGAGAGTGTGGTATCCATGCCTACTTTGTCTGGTCACAGCAAGCATAGCCAGATGTCCAGTAGGGCACCACATAGGCAGATGTACCATGGTGCTCATGGTAGGGCTGCTGCTCATCATGCCCCTGACAGAAACACCACAACTGGTACCACCAGGTTCATGTTTCAGGCTGTCATTGGGGTGCAGGCACATATGGAACTGTACACCAGACAGGCCCTGAGGCTGCAAAGGACTGCTCTCACATCTGCAAGTGACAACTTCCGTGAACTGCCTGGTGCCCTCCATGCTCATACCGAGGTCATGGATAGAAGGTTTGGTGAGATGGTGGGCTTCATCGACCATGGTTTGTCCATGCTTGAACATGTGGTGGTAGTGCGTCGATGGCCACGTGGATGTAGGCCAGCAACACCAACAGCTGGCGGTCAACGTGGACGTGCTAGAACACCAAGGTGCTCCTGTAGTGGCAGTAGTAGCCCCAGCACTGCAGGGGGTGCTGTCCACACCACACCACAGCAGGCCATGAGCATGTGGTCCTGGCCAGTCCCAGGAGGGAACTTGTTCCAGTGGACATCTGTCATTGGGGAGAGTAGCACATCGAGGCCTGTACCTGGACGTGCCTATGGAACCCCTGGCAGGCACAGTCCATGTGTCCATGGCCAGAGGTGGTGAACTGCACACCCTACCAGGCATGGTCTGCAGCAGTCCAAAAACACCTGTATAGGGCAGCCACATGGCAGAACTGTGTGCATGCATACCCACAGACTATACGAACACACCTAGGGCAACCCCATACCTACACACTCTACATCACCATGCCCATTTCAACTAATTACACCCCTCACCAACACATATGGTGTCAAATATATGGCCCACCCTCAGCCTCTGGCAAAGGAACAACACACCCTGTGCATATGATGATACCTGTGCCACATCCCTGTCATGCATAACATCAATGCAGGGACAGGCTAATATGGTTCTGATGCACATGGTGACTGTACTACAATGTACCAATGTACTGCAGTGTAACATGTTGTCAGGAGTAATGTTTAATGCATACATGTCAGGTTGTGTAGCCATCCAGCAATGATGCATTATAGCTGTTAGTAACACTGGGTGATTGTGGTCTCCATAATGTTATCCATTTGTGTTGTAGGTGTACATGTGTCAGCAGGAGGATGGTCTGCAGTCATATTCAACAAGGGGTATGGCACTGTGGTGACACCATGGCTGTGACATATCCGAGGTACAGTTGAACACATGTCACAGGTTTGTATAACAGTTTTTGCCTGTGCCACATGGACAGGTGACCCACTGGGACATGTATAATCAGCAACCTGATGTAGACCCAACACATACAAGCACACTCTTACTTGGCAATACTGGGAATGGACCCCTACCTAGGTATGTGGTGCTACTGAACTGTGTGGTCTTTATTGCACACACCACACAGCATTTAGGGTGAGGTGTGTTCCAGGTTACATGTTACATGCAGAACATCCCCAGACATGTACAGTATGGTAATGGGGGGGTGTAATGATTGTATATGGACAATACATAGTGTGACATACCATCATATATGCATTAACAGACACATAACAGGCAAACACACATCCAAGAGACCTGGGCCTATCAGTGCTAACTTGTCCATGTGTCCAATGTGTTACAGGTAGGCTGCACAAAGCACATGCATAACTGGGCTGTATTGTGGTATCAGTTACCTGTATGGCTGATGGTGACACTGGTCACCATAAAGTGGTACATGGGACATATACCAGGTGTACCATAGTGTAATGACAGTGTACACAGCACCCACATCCCACAGTGGATATTGTACTCACTGGAACCCATGATGACACTCTGACATACCCTCCATCACACATTGGCCACGACTGCGATACAACCCATTGTATATCGCAACAGTGGTACTACAGGGATATGCATCTAATGCACATGCCACAGGCATAGTAGGGTGTTGCATTCTCATGCCTTACCTATGGGCAGCAACAGCACTATCCATACTATTGTGTGGCAATGCGTATTGTAGTAGGAGTATGTAGCCTCGGAATGCTGTACCCTACAGATATACAGACATGCAAACATCCACACACTTGCCAGAACTCAATGGGTACCCCATGCTTATCGACTCATTTGTACAACACTGTTGTGCTTGTACTGCAAGGATCATGTAGCTGTTAGGGAGAGGAGCGTAACAGGGTACATGTAATGTCCGATATAGCAGAAGCCACATCTGACTATGGCAATGGGTGTTGCAGTGGTTGTGAAGGCCCTCATGGAATTCGCAATTACAGGTGTACTAACACACAGACACTGCTATCCTCAGTAATGCACATGTGTCAGTACTGGGGTGCATTGCTGCAGGTGGTCATAGTTGTGTACCTGGCTATTGTCCATGCAGAGATGGGTTGTGTAGGAGATGTGTGTACAGTGGTATCATGCCACCTACCATGTGCCAGTAGGCAATCTATCGACAAGCACCACTGTGGTGACCCTCAGGGTGAGTGACATGCATCAGCCAATCCTCTGGGTGCCTCCTGCAAATGGCCACTGAGGTGATCCAGTTGACATGTATGCAAATTGTATTACAAAACATGGTTAGTGTCTGTGATGGAGACCTGTACCCAAGCATCTTCTGTTGACTGTGGTAGTGTAGTGGAGGTGCCCATGGCATGTGGTGCATACAGGGTGTTGTCTCCTATATGTGCCAGTTATTACACAGCTAGGCAGACATGTTAGTGTCTATCAAGCATAGGTTGCTTGTACGTATCCAAGCTGGATACCTGCCATCTGCACATCTGTACAGGGACTGACAGACATCAGCTTGGCAAGTAGCTATGCAGTAGGATGAATGTGTAGACAGATGCTTGACAACAATATATATACCATTACTACATGTTGGAAGCCCTCACTGACATGTGCCGTACAGATGGTAGTCTACAGTTACATTCCACATGTCAGATCATTATCCAGTAGGGGCTATATACTGTGACACAGCTTACATAGCAGGAACATGACAGTGAGGCCTCAGCGTCCAGCTATGCCTGCAGGTGTGCTTGTTTTCAGTACTACATTTAGCACTATACTCTTGCCTGGGAAAGCACTGTCAACAGTAGTACTGCCATGATACACTGCATGCCAGTGTGACAGCACATACCCTGGGTTACTACCCCTGTATGTAACACATTCACATGGATACCAGTGCTGTACAGGTCTTATATACTTGTGTGTCCCAGACATGACACTCACACCCCTTGCTGCTGTAATGACAGCACATAGACACATGTATTGTACATGGCATTGCATACACTTATTACAGATGTCATTACCCTGTTATGTTATCAGTGTTATCAGACTGGGTGGTGAGCACTGGTTACCAGGGCTAAGCCATGCTTAGCAGGTGTCAGCATTGCTGCAATATAACAGCTAAGCAGATTTGTTCACTGGTATGTGAAGTCTACATGGTGTAAGCGACTGTATGGTAACCATAGCTTAGCACCACTTAGCTTTGCACAAACCCACACAAACACACTTAAAGCTGCTCAAAACCACCTTAACCACTCTGTATTCAACAGCACTTGTTCTGCCTAGCAACAAAATACACAGCCCTTGAACCCAAGACCCTGTACACTATAGTCACAACAGTTAACCACTACACCATGACCACTGTGAAGACAGTTTTTGTTTTTCAAATATATCTGTCACTACACATTTTGAATAGTATTAAACAATTGCTTTGACTTCCACAATTGTGTAGTACTTGTTATTGATATTACTGTTGCATCACATATGTTGTTATATCAAAATGTACACATAGCCACATACAGTGACATACATCTGGGAAGGTATACACAACTGTGATGTTTACACATGACAGGAATATGGATATATACATATACATATGTTGATATATGTCTACATGTACATACACATGTATATTCATACATATGTCTGTCTACATATCTGTATAGTGCATCATATATATGGCCATTTGTAGATCTCGTTGTGTGTGTATATATATATATATATATATATATATATATATATATATATATATATATATGTGTGTGTGTGTGTGTGTGTGTGTGTGTGTGTGTGTGTGTATATATATATATATATATATATATATATATCTATATATATATCTATATGTATATAGAGATATATATGTCTGCACATCCTATGTGTACAGATATACCTATTTATGTTTATATATATGTAGATATGTATAACTATATCTGCATACGTATCTATTCAGATATACCTGTTTATGTCGATATATATGTAGATATCCGTAACTATATGTGCATATGTATCTATATATCTGTACATGTGTAGACATATATTGTTGTGTATATCTATATATTTGAGTGTTTATATGTATGTGAGTGTGTGTGTGTGTGTGTATATATATATATATATATATATATATATATATATATATATATATATATCAATCAATATATATATGTAGATATGTATATGTGTATATATCTATATAGATATATGAATATATATATATATATATATATATATATATATATATATATATATATGTGTGTGTGTGTGTGTGTGTGTGTGTGTATATACATACACATATATGTTTACCATATGTCCAGAACATGGAGTGGAGACATACTTCAGCACCAATAGTCCCAACCTCTTAGTGCAAGGGGATGTCATGTATGTATTGCAGGTATATATGTAGACTGTTTCTACTGCAATAGGGGTTGTCTTAACAGACATGTTGTGTGTGGGAGGTCACATCTGCTTTTGACGTGTGCCATTGGCTACTGACAGACATCCTAAGGACATCATAGTACAGTACCACTGCTAGCACAGCAATGATTCTGTGGACTACAGCAGAGATATGACCAAATATATGTGGACAGTGTGGCACTCTGTGGTCAGTCCAGAGGTGTACACATATCAGCTTCATGTGAGACATGTGGACCATGCCTCCCAATGTGGATGTTAATAGCCATGTACATGGGTATATCACGTAAATACTGGACTACATATGCCCACACAGTTTATGCATGCACACATGCCAGTCTGTCCTGACACATAATATCTAGTGGTGCAGAGGTCACATAGCCACATACTACCCAGTAGTTAGTGACATACATCTGTATAGAATCCCACTGCTTTGTCAGAAATACACAACAGTTATGGCGGCCTGGCAGCAGTATGTCTTGTAAATAAATGGATATAACAGCACACTGGGTAATTATACTAAGCTGCTAGGCATGTCACAAAGCACTGTGTAAATTACAGGCAGACTGCCACAACACTGGACTACATTTTGTATGGGGGAGTAAACATGTACCTGAAATTATAGCAGGCTCTACACACATGTCACAGCACATAGTAACAGACACCTGTGAGAAAGTGCATACTCACAACCAACATAAACACAGCCAGAGCCACATATGATACACAAGCTTAATATGACACTATATGGACTGTGTGACAAACACCATCCTCAAATGTGCTACTCACACACTAACCCTTCATCCACTCGGTCATGACACAGTGTGGTCTGATGGCTGTCTGTGGTATGGGACATGTGTGTGTCTGGCCCTACAGACATGTGAGCCAATAGGGTACCATACACTGGAGCAGCATGTATTCCACGGTGGTGCAGCGGTAGCATTGTTGCCTCACAGCAAGAGGTTCTCCCGTTTAATTCTCGGCTTGGGTTGGGAGTGCCTTTTGTGTGGAGTCTGCATGTCCTCCCCGCGGTTGAGTGGGCATTCAAAAGACATGCGTTGAATGGGCGTGCCTTCGTTGAAGGTTGGGCATCAGGCTGGCAACTCAACACCATAAAAACCAACTGCCAATCATTAGTGGACTGGAGTTCCACTGTGGCGACCCCTAATCAGGAAAAGCCGAAAGACAAACAACACTGGAGCAGCATGTAATATCAGATAGAACAGGACCAAGAACAATGGCATCTACCACAGTCTGTGCACAGCTCAAGGTACGTATGCACAATACACATACTGTCAACAATCACCCTAAGTACACAGACCCCAGTACTGAACACACAACTGCAGCATGCCCAAGTTATGTCCTCAGAAACAACCCCTACTACACATAACATGTCTAGCTGTTTGATATCTGACTGGCTTGTTATCAAGTATGATGTCAATAAATAATGGTGTACAGAACATATGCACCTCTTACTGCATGATATATGTACAAATGTTGACAGATTTGTGGCTGGAGCTATGAACTCTGGCCCAATATTGGCATGTTGCTGTGATAACCTCATACATTTACTGTCATACGAGGGTTTGTTGTGACATATGTCCTATGAGGGATATGAAGTCTGTAACTCTAATGGCTGTCACCATGTCCTGACTGCAATCCTCACACTATGCTTCTGCAGTTCTCTGATAGGTGTTCTGTGAGTAACACAAGAATCAAAAGGCTCCACACACTGCCCAGTCTGCAGATGACCCTACAGATGGGAGTTTCTTCAAAAACATAACACTGTCATGACAGGTATTAAAACATGTAGACCAACCATATCCACACATACCCTTTTAAACTGACATTACTTCAAATGCAGAATAGCAACACTTACATTCCGTAGTCATGTCTGGCACATCCCCCTCCTGTATGTCGGCCTGTTTCCACAGTGTATGTTGTTAGAGGTAAATCCCAAAACCATCTGTGATGCTGTTTGCCAAACACCAGATCTAGGTCCTGCTCACAGTGAATGAAAAGGCCCAACACCAACATGATGTTCCTAGATATTGGAGTGTGTTTCCATGCAATTGGGTATGGGAATGTTACCACAGCTGTTTCACATGCAATCAGCTAGAGGAGGACTGCAATTCATGCAGAGGACATCAGCTGATCATGAGCATCACTTACAAAACACAAGCTTCTGTCTAAGCAAAGCAGGTGTACTTCTCCACATCCACCAGAGAGGGAGTGAGAGAGACAGACAGAGGCAAAGTAAGTCAGGGAGGGGGTGAGAGAGTAAAACCTAAGCATGTTTGTGTCACACACCTACCAGTATGGAACCCCTGACTGACTATGTATTGCTATCACATGTCTATGCAGTTATTGCATGCACCACATAGCTTACATGTTGGGGAGCTGTCCAAAGGTATATGTGATGGTGAGTGACATCTGCAACAGTGATATAGTAGTGATACAGTAGGTGTAGTACACATGCCTGTCCACATGAACAGGTGTCAATATCAACACAGTCATACTCTCTCAGGGACTCACACACATTGATACACTTGGCAGGGTTAGGAATAGACTTCCTAACTAGTTAGTTTGCCACAATACAGTAATGCGCAGGTATCACATGCACCACAGGGGTTATCCCGAGGTTATATGTGCAAAGGGTATGTGAAGGTGTCTGACATCAGACAGCATGTTTCAGTAGGCTAATGGGAGTTGTAGTGAGTGTGAATGTGGTCAAAAGCATCATAAACCACACACACAGACACAGGGTGCCAGTACTGACATGGATGGGTGCATTGCTTCACAGGTCTGTAGTGGTTGACTGTGCCAGAAGGCTATACAAGGCTAGGTGAAGTGTATACCTTGGCATCAGGCCACATGACAATGGTCTGCAGTGTGGCTCAGGGGTGTAGTGTCTGGATTGGCTCACACAGGTGGGTATTGTATTCATCATCCAGTCACCTGGGTTACTATTGTGTGTGGCCAGTGCTGTGCAATGCTTGTCATGTATGTATTGGGATGTCTGGGATGTGCACATGTCCCACATGCATGTACAGTGACATGTGGAACTGTACCTGGGGTGTCTGGCCCATGTTGTGTACACAGATTGTTATCATCAGATGTGCCAGTCCTGGCCTCATGTGGCGGGAACTGGTAATGGACACCAGGTTGACCCTGCACCTACATTGATAGCATGATACAGGTATTCCCTGGTGTCAGTGGCATCTGTTCACACAGAGTATGTGTTTAAGGCATGGTATGTCCTTTGTTGTTTACATTTGATGGTACCACAGTTGTTGCAGGCATCCAGTGGGGAACATAGTGAAGGCGCACTGTCTACAATTATGTGCCTATTGCACTGATGGACAGGGTGCCATGCCCTCTGTAGTTCACTGCAATCACACCATGGTAACTATCTGTGAGCAATATGCAGGGTACTACCAACATAGTGGTTGTTGCCTAGGCAAGTGTGTTTGTGTATGAGACATGGGTTGAGAGTGTTCTCTGGGTAATACAAGGGTTGCTTACTTTGTTCACCAGGCCTTGATGTTACATGTAGGGGTATGGAATGGCACCCCAGCCTCTCAGTTATTTGACATCTGTTATCCTTGTAAGGTGGGTATTGTGACATATAATAGGGCCACCATATAAGAAATTTGCAAAACTCGCTCAACAATGAGTCCAGTTGTTACACACTCACAACCACCTCCACACAGGCTACAAATGACAAACACAGACACACACTTGCCATGTCTATGATTAGAACTCTTACCTAACTATTTTATCACACTACAGCATTATGCAGTTATAGGACGCGCCACAGAGATTACTGGGCTACTCCTTTCCCAAAGGTGTATTTCAAAGTGAATGACAGTATGCTTGCCAAAGTAGGGCATTTGAATTGTAGTGAGTGTGACTAGCCTAAAAGCATTGCTCCCTACACAGACAGAGACACACACACATACACACATTAGTCATGTATGGGATTACAACTCTTAACTAATTAGTTTATCACACTACAGCATTACGCAGTTATAGGAAGCGCCACAGAGATTACTGGGCTATTTTTTCCCAAAGGTGTATTTCAAAGTGAATGACATCAGCAAGCTTGCCAATGTAGGGCATTTGAATTGTAGTGAGTGTGACTAGCCTAAAAAGCATTGCTCCCCACACAGACAGAGACACATACAAGCACAGTTGCCACATCTGGAATTAGCAGTCCTACCTAACTAGTTTATCACACTGCAGCATTACGCAGTTATAGGATTTGCAACAGAGATTACTGGGCTACTCCTTTCCCAAAGGTGTATTTCAAAGTGAATGACATCAGCAGGTTTGCCAAATTAGGGCATTTGAGTTGTAGTGAGTGAGACTAGCCTAAAAAGCATTGCTCTCTACACAAACAGACACACACACACACACACACACACACACACACACACACACACACACACACACACACACACAGTTGCCATGTCTGGGATTAGAACTCCTACCTAACTATTTTATCACACTACAGCATTATGCAGTTATAGGATGCACCACAGAGATTACTGGGCTACTCTTTCTCCAAAGGTGTATTTCACAGTGACTGACAGCAGGCTTGCCATAGTAGGGCTATGGGGAGGACAGTGTGTGTCCATGGGCCATTACCCATTCATCTAGAGGTAGACACACCACACTCAGGCACACACAGGTTTATATTCTGCAGGTACGTGTATACAACTGCTAGATGACTACTGCCTTGTACAGTCATGTTGCACAGCTAACACTAGCAGCACACAGTCTTTGATGCTGAGGGATACCAGTGGCTAATTTCTACGGTGAGTGACATTTACACATTATGTGGTTGTAGCCATTTGGCTGTGTGCTGGGTGAGACAGGCCTCATGATGGAAGGCTCTTTGTCACTGTCACTCTCTTCCACTCATCTATGTATGTGTATGTTTGGCATATTATAGTGTTTTGTCCTTGGCTATACATGTGTATTCCTATCCAATGTGTGTCCAAAGCATGACTGGTGCATACTGAGGAGTGTATGCACTAACATCTGCAACTGCCAGATATGTATGGTCCACTGTTGTTGGCAGACATGGGCTTCATTTGTTTAAGTGTGTGAGCATGCCCAGTATGACCTTTCAGTATGTTGTTGTCTGACATTGTTTTCATTTCTCTAAGTGTGTGAGCATGCCCAGTATGCTTTTCTGTATTGAATGTGTGGATCCATTCCAGGTAGATTGTACTCTAGTGCAGACTTTTGTGTTCTACACTTACAGCTAGCAAATTGTTTCCACAGGGTATTTGTAGATCAGTTGGCAATATGGGGTCAAACTGTGCAAGGGATAGTGGGTGCTGTAGGTGATTGTGTCTGTGCTGCTTCTGCTACATGGTAATGGCATTAGCAGAGATATTCAGACATGTTTACTGTTATACACTGTGATGTTTCATGTCCTCAAGTACTGTCAGGTAGACATTTTTGCTTGCAGTGATGTCCTGGGGAACACAGGGTGAATGCAGATGTGTCCAGTATTGTGGTCAAATGCCTACATATTTCTGGAAAGTTACGCCATTCTGGAGGGGGAGCTGCAGGCACTTGCTGCTGGGTCTGTATAACAAGTTCAGCACCTTGGTACAGTGATGGCAGAGGATCCCATACTTGTACATCCATTGACGTGACAGTATGGCCTTATCTTGCTGTGGCAATAGCTCACCGCTGTACAGATTCACACAGGTTACCCAAGAGCAGGGGTCATAAGTCAGGACATTACTCATATTGTGGTGTACGGGCAGGTTTGTAGCCACCCATTTTTGTGTTTGCAGCCAGGGATAGTATGTGCACATGGCTGTGTTTTGGACTTTGCACATTCCATGCTGCCATGCTCCCACCCCCCTCTATTATTCTATCCTCTTGCATTCATTATGCAAACATTCTCTGATACTTTTCCTATAGTTATCACCTCATCACAGTTGTGTTTTGGTGTTGGTCCACAATTCATGCAGTGGGGCATGGTGGACATGTTACTGTGGTTTGTCCACATGGACTTGCATATGGGTTATGTTGAGCGTATTATGTTATTTGGGTGCCTATGACATAACTTACATTGGCAGTACGGGTGAGATGCAGGCCTTTGGCCGAGGCTTGTAGGCCATTTGGTGGTGATGCAGGCGAGCTGTAGCAGGCCATTGCATTTTGTCAGTCCTAGGGTACCTGACTGCCATACAGTATATTCCCCTAGGGTGACAGGGTAGGTGTGCTAGGTGTTCATGCCAATACTTTCTATCAGTATTGATCAGGTGGTGTGGATGCTGGCAGGGTGCTGCTTACAGCTAGGGACACATCTGCATTGGACATCTGCACAGAATGCTGCATTCTTTCGCTATTGCCATACACAGGTGGGGGGGGTCATACTGCACCCATTCCTAATGCAGGGATAAGACTGGAGAGGTACCTGTGGGTGGTGGTTGTGTGAGCTGGGTGCATGTGTGCTATGGACACTACTTGCATGTGACTCACAGATATGCATGGGGCATTCCAGTTATGCTGACTTGTGCAGGGACATCAGCTGTTTCTCAATACATCAGTCCAATCACCTTTGTGATCTGCAAGTGTTTGGCCAGATGACATCAGTATTCCCTACTACAAGCCCAGATAATGTGACACATACCTGTATGTACAATTCCAAAGATGTGTCCATTTCACAGTTACACATTATACACTGTATGTCTGGGGTACTTTTCCCTGTGTACTGCTTGTATATCTAGCCCAACAGTCATGCCATATCCATCTTTCAGATGGTGACACATATTACCGCCATACATTTACAATGGCTTACTGCTAGAATGTGTTATACTGGGGAGCATTGCCTTTGGCTCTGCGGTTGTGAGGACTTGGCCTTGTCATTGGCAGTAGTGGGCAATGTCACCAGGTCAAAACTTAACATGCATACATACTGACCACTCTCACACAATATGAAACACATGCCAACCTAACACATTCATACCTGCATAGTGTACAAATGCTACAATCTATCCTGTGCCCTTGGCCACCTCAGGTCATCTGTGCTCCACTGGTATTATACCTACACATACATGTTACTACATGTCTACATCAGATTGGAGGGGGGCACACCTGACTCTTACTACAGTTCTGCATAGGACTGGGGGGCACACCTGACTGTTACATGTCGACATTGGATTGGGGGGCCACACCAGACTGTTTCTACATTTCTACATAGGATTGCGGGGGGGGGCACACCTGACTGTTACTACATTTCTACTTAGGATTGGGGGGGCACACCTGACTGTTATAACATGTCTACATTGGATTGGGGGGGCACACCAGACTGTTACTACATTTCTACATATAATTGGGGGTGGGGAACACCTGACTGTTTCTACAGTTCTATACAGGATTGGAGGTGGCACACCTGACTGTTTCTACATTTCTACACAGGATTGGGGGGGCACACCTGACTGTTTCTACATTTCTACATTGGATTGGGGGGGCACACCTGACACTTGTATACATTTGTTGTGACTGTACTGATATGTCAGGTACTCCACTTCATTCTGTATTGTAACCTATCATGCTGACTAGAGGCATATCAGTTTCCCCCCTGTCTTAGGTTTTATTAACCTACATATAAGTTTCTGACTTCTTACCCTGAATAACTAACATCCCACTGCCTGACCTGGTTTACTCTCTCTGTGTAAGCCTGGGGAGAATTTACCCATAGTCATCATTCAGAGGCCTTAGCACGGCCTTTGTTTGTGTTTATCTACACCTGTCCTGCTGGCTGAGGCTGTTGTTGGGTATGTGAACCTCCCCGACTGGTATGTGTGTGTCATATGGACACACATGTGGCCCAGCACATTTCCTGCAGTAGGTTTTGTCACCATGTGTAGTACTGGCAACTATGGTGACACCAGTAATTGTTACAGATCACATGCTTCCACTATAGGTGTCTACTATCTGCTGGCATCCCATTCAGCCACTCGATTCCCTTGCATGCTCACATCCATACCATAGATACAAGTAACAACACATACTACTCCATTCAGCAATTGGTAAGAAGAGTGACTTACCTTGTGGGTGTGCTAGTACTGAGGATGGTGCTGGAGGGCTGCCTATGTTGAATGCACATAGTACACTCCCTATACATGGATGAGTACAGGTAATGTCATGTTTGGCATCCCTTTTACTGTATGTGCGAGTCAGACAGAGGTGTCATTCCCTGGGTCCGTCTTGTGTCAGTGTATGTGCCATGCGTTGCCTCTTTGCCAAGGCCAGGGCATACTGGGCATGCCTCCTTCTGCCTACTGGGGCAAGCTCAGGTTGTTCCTCCTCCGAGTCACTCTGTGCCTGTGCAGGCCTTGTCAATGGTGGGGGGCTGTGTGTCCCTGCCCCATGCTGTTCCTGCTGCGTTGTTTCCACAGGATCATATTGTGTAGCATGGCACATATGATGACAATCTGAGTACATGTAGCTGAGGAGTACTGCAAGGCTCCACCAGATGTGTCCAGGCACCGGAACTGTGACTTGAGCATCCCAAACACATGCTTAATTATAATTCTGGTCTGTGCGTGTGCCTCATTATGGAGTTCTTGTTTGGGTGTGTGTGCATTTCTGATGGGTGTAATCAGCCACGGCTCCAGTGCATAACCAGCATCCCCCACTAGGTGACCGTGAGAGATATCCCTATTGGCAAATCTCTGGTGCAGCTGCATCAGATGCCAGATGTGGGAATTGTGATAGCTTCCAGGGCAGCCAGCACACACATTCATTATTATGCCCTGGGCATCGCACATGACCTGGCAGTTGGTGGAGGAGAAGCCTTTGTGGTTGTAGACCATACCCCGCTCACCAGATGATGCTTTGATGCATATGTCCGTGCAGTTTATAATACCCACTACCTCAGGTTATTCTGCTATTTGGTGGAAGAGATGCATATTTCTGGCCAACACCTCACAGGTGTTGGGGAAGTATACGTGCTCACTGGCATGTGCTGACATGGCATCCAGGAACTGGTGGAGTACCCTGGATGCTAATGCCTGTGAGATCCCCATGATATCCCCAGTTGGCCTTTGGAAGGTACCTGTGGCTAGTATTCTTAGGTCTACACATACCTTGGTATCCACTGGCATGGGTTCCCCTCTGTTAGTTCTGTGTGTCAGGCATGGCTGGCACAGCTCAACAATTTGCTGTAGGAGGTCCCGCTCCACTATCTCCAGCTCATGTAGCAACTGGTAGGTTATACTGGGTCTGTACACTCTTCTCCATCTCCTCACTGTGGGTTGGTCAACAGCATTCTCATCCTCACCACCCTCAGCCTCTTTCCCATGTTGATGTAAGATAGCTACTGCAGCCCCTATCATTTTGTTGTTTTTGTTTGTTAAAATTTCCCCACTTGTATACACCAGTGGTGTAGAGTATGTGGGAAAATCAGAGGGAAAGGCGTCTGCATAGTTTATAGTAGTGTTCTGGGCTGGTCTGGTCTGCTGCCTGTGTAATTGGCTGATTCTGATACATTTCACCCACCAGCTATGCTAGTTCTCCCTGATTACCTTCCTACTGCTGTTTTCCCTTCCCATTGCCTTCCTATTTAAGCCCAGGGGCACGTCGCACAAACACAGTGCTCAAATGTGCACAGAGCTGCTATTTCCTGGTTTACTTTTTATTATCTGGAATTAATTTATATATATCTGGAATTATACCATCTACACATGGGGCTTTGTTTGTTTTAAGATTCTTGATTGATCTTTTAATTCTTTAAAAGTAAATGATTTATCAGTTCTATTTTTTGTTCTTTTGTTAATGTATATCGTACATTACTTTTCAAAAAGCTATCTGTTAAATTACAATTATCAAAATCATTCTTTTATTATTAAATTCCTTATAATAGTTTCTAAAACATTCTAATATATGTCTTAAATTGGTTGTATATGTCTTAAATCAGTTGTTTCTTTAATTTTATCTTAAATGTTACATCTTTAATATTACTTGTATTTATTTTTTTCTTAGATCTAATACCTAATCTGTGTAAACATTTTGGATTTATTGAATATGGTGGTACAGTGGTAGCATTGTTGCCTCACAGCAAAAGGTTCTCCTGTTCGATTCATGGCTGGAGTGCCTTCTGGGTGGAGTCTGCATGTCCTCTCCACAGTCAAGTGGCCTCTGAAAGACATGTGTGAATGGGCGTGCCTTCGTTGAAAGTTGGGCATCGGGCTGGCAACTCGGCATCATAAAAAATCTACTGCCAATCATTAGCGGAACCGAGTTCCGCTGTGGCGACCCCTAACCAGGAAAAGCTGAAAAGACAAACAACAACTGCAGTTTCAATTTTTCCAAATTTATTGAAATAATATAATGAAGTATCTCAATGTACTTCTGATTTAAAAATTTTAACTCAGAGTTTGCAGTCTTATCATTAGGTTTTTAATTTAATTTCAATGTAATAAAAAGCACACACACAATGAAGCACAGCTCTAACGACCATAAACTCAGAGGGCTTTTGAAAGCAAAATGTTCAAGTATATTAGCAACACATAAACGGCTTGAAACAGGCACAACTTCAGTAAGAGAAACAGACAGTGTTTCTTAAATGGTTAGCACTTTCACCACCTCCCTGGTGGCTTGATCAGACCATAAAAACATTTCAAATATCATACAACTGTATATTCGCTCATCAATCCCTGCTACAATCAAAAACAATAATGTACAGGTGCCCATTCTAATGCAAGTAATCCTATCAGTGTACTCTGCACGTAAATGTGCATTACATGGCTACATTACTACTCAACCAGCCTCCTTATACAGAAAAATAAACATAAATAAATTCATCAAAAATAAAAATGAAAATCAAATAGCATGTTATTCTTAGAAACAAATAAACTCGTTCCATAAACCAACTCAAATCAATCCTAAAACACATCCCTCTTCCCCCAAATCAACTTTAAACTTATAAAATGAATCAAAAACTAGAAAACACATGATTCCTTATAAAACAGTTATACAGGCAACATGCATACTTAAAAGCATCATAGTATTGTATGGTTCACATGCGGATAACCAAAAAAAGAAAACAAATCTAACACTGAAAATCCAATGAAAGGCAGCTGTACAGTCCAGGAAAAGCCAAGCAATGCTGGTATATAAGATTAAAATTTTATGTCCATATACAAAGGATTTAGTGCTTTCATAAAAACTTCATCAGAATCATCATGCACTACTAAATACCACATATAAATACCCAACCCATAATCACACACCCAATAAAATTTCCCCATCAATTAAACACTTAAAGTAACACATGTAATATATCAAAGCATGTAAACTGGGTAGTTTTATATAATAAATATCCTGATATCATGCCACAATGAATAAAATTGTGTTCAAAAACCAGAGAATGCATTTTAACCACACAATGTGAAGAACATAACTAAAAGTAGATAGTTCTAAGAACTTACACCACCTACATATAAACATTTAAAACCCCCCTCTACACAACATATGATTTTAACATAAGAACACATGTAATAGACAAACTTTCATTGAGGCCAGGGGGGATAGTGGCATTGAGCCTAAGTTGCCAACTAAGCTCTCTAGCCTCCAATAAATCCTCCAGGGCTCAGAGTGTAAGGTACATGCTTGGGACTGGTTGGCCAGAGAACTCACCAGTGTTACTGGTATTCTCTACAGAGGTGAGCAGTGTTGTCACCACCATGATGATCTAAAAAGGTGAAAGAGGGGTACCTTGGACATCTGGGTCCAAGAAGCAAGGGCAGGGAATGCCCCACAAGTATGTATTTATGTTTTCTGCTGTCTTAACAAAATGTAAGCTGAATGTCTGCAAAAATGGTATGCATAATGGGGTGCTCCTCTCCCAATGGCTACAGCTGAGATAGCTCACAATGTTGAGTCTCATACCAGGTGCCTGGCCAGGTTGCACTGTGAGCATGGTGAGTATGGATGTATTATACCAACTGCAGTGGAATAAGCAAGAAAGAGTAAAGAATTAACTGCAATAAAGTATATACAATAAAGTCTGTAGTGCAATAAATGTGGAATTAGAGCTGTAGTGCAATAAAGGAATAGTAACTGTAGTTCAGCAAAAACAAGAAACAATACCAATATCAGCAAGAGAAATGGTATCCATCAGAATTGTCTTGACATAAACATTGCAGTAGAGCTGTATGCATTGAGTGTGTAAGTTAAGGTTGCTGCAGTCAAATATAACACTGTAAAGGCTGTAGAATGCAAATCAATGGCTGCAAACTGTATTGCTTAACTCATAGTACTGTTCAAGGCTGTATGTAGGCCAATACCAGTCCCATAATGCTCTGTCTTCCACAGACTTCAGGTAATAAAGGTATACGGATGAGGTAGCCCACTCCATGGCCAGATATTCTATGTGGACTTCACAGATATTTTAAACCAATAACAACATGTGTTCACCAGTATTGTTGAAAGTGGAATAAAGCTGTAGCAATATATGCAGTATGGTTGTATACCATGCATGTGTGTTCTATTTGCACTGTTGTTTCTATTTTATTCTCTTGCACTGCTCAAACTGGAATAAACAGTAATGGAAAAAATGGGAGTGTACCTTGGATTCTGGTGCAGTAATACACCACTAGACAGCCAAACACATGATAATGGATGTAACTGAGGCCTGTGATAGAAGATAAATGTGCCGTTTTATCAGCAACATGTAGAAAGTCATCTGCTAAGGCATTAATGTCAAAATACATGTTCAGCTGGGACTCTGGTGCAGAAATACATCCATATATAGCCATGCACATACTGATGGATGTAGAAAATGTTTGTCACAGCCTGTATGTGTGCAGATATATCTTGCAAGTGCACCTGCTGTAGCAGTGACTCAATAGCTCAGTCTTTTAAATGACTTGCATCCAGTACATTTTGTCACACACAGTCCTGGGTTCAAATCCAGTGCTATGCTGCATTTCAATTACATTATTGTGAAGACAGCAATTAATGGATCACTAATACACTCTTTATCTACAGAAAGCATTGCAAATTAAATAACCACTTTTCAGTGCATGAAGTCACAGGCCTGCAGTTGGGGACACACTTCACATATCTATATAGCAGTGCTATATGTCACCTAGTACTCTGTTATTGACACAGTTACCTAACACATGTACCTTAAACACATGCCTTAATTGGAGTGTAAAGGGTACCCTCACCCGGGCATGGCCTCTATAACAAGGCTGACACAGCTGACACAGATACAAATACACCTTGTTGTCCTCCAAAGTGTTCACACTCTCTGCCTCTGTCTATTACCTGCAGCAGCAGCTGCAGCCTGTGGCACACACAGCTCTATGTACAGGTTTCTGCTAAAGACCTACCCTCTGTGATGATGTAGTCTCCACACCCCAGTAGTGTCCATTTTAACAGCTAAGAAAGGGGCCCAGGTCTACATGAAGGCCTTATATATTGCACAGTGGTTGCATGCCATTGGCTAATGATAGTGCAATTCAGCTGTTTTAGCTGAAATTAGCATTTCAGAGCCACAGATTGGCTTAGAGGTAATCACCTGCTGATGGGGAGCATGTTTAAAAGGCAGGCAGCTGGCTATGTGGAACCTTTCTGTATGAGACCTTACTCACACAGAGCATATCTTTGTGAAGCTTTACCAGATACACAGTTCAACAGAAGAGTACTGCACTCTAGCAGGTATGTAACTTTTTTGTGTATAACAAGATTCAGATGGGAGGATAGCGTTATGGGGAATAGGGATAACAGCAGTAAGCGGGACATAGACCTGTGGTAATGACATGTCAGTGATGCCCTGCTGACTTACACCTACAGGGGATGTACAGTACATCAGGGTGGCATTGTCTTTTGTCAGTGTAGCACACTGGTGTTGTCAGACTGTCCCTATATAGTGGTTGTTATAGCACACTGCTATTTGTCTGGCACTGCTGCTATAATATATTATTGTGTGGTTGGCCATAGGGGACACATCACAGTGGACTGGAGTGTTGGGTGTATGATCATACAGCGGAAGCTGTCATGGCACACAGGGAATACCTCGGTAATGGTACTATCTCGGTTGTATACACACATGTAGTATGTTGTAACACTGTGGGTTATGCCATGTGTGAGCAAGCTGTGGATAGTGCTGGCCATTTTGCCCATGTTGTATCTGCACATAGTGGATGTCCATGTATTTGATTGTGTAATGTGTTCCCCTTGTGTTGTCTTTCAGGAATAATGTACCACAGATGACACCCGCCCTTCTTGGATGCAGACAATGAGATAATCTTGCAAGGACTAAGGCAGCATCATGACATCCTGCTATCCAGGGGGAGACATAATAGGGAACAATGGGCTGCACTGTGATTAGATCTTGTCCATGACATTAATGCCATGAGTCAGCAGGGCAGGACATATGAGCAGGTTTGACACTGGGCAACTGATATGATTAATGATGCATGTCGACGGGCAGCGGATATAGCCAGGGATCATACTGTCACTGGTGGAGGGCCTGCAGTGGAACAACATCTCTCAGCCACTGAGGAATTCCTGGCATTCCTAGGCACACACAATAGCTTCCAGATATCCATCATACCATACATTTTTGAGGTGGATGCCACAGTTTCCACAGCTGAAGATTGTGCAGGTAAGCTTACTGTGATCAGCACTGTAATACTATAGCAGTCAGTTTGTCAAGCTATAGATACTTTTATGTGGGGGGTCAGGTCTTTGTTCTTTGGAGGGGTGTAACCTCAGGTATGCACTCATATGCAAATTGAGATGAATACAACAAGTTACACAGTAGCTACTGTAAATGTGAGATATATGGATGTATTACCTTGTTGTGCTGCAACATGCAGTGGTACTGATAATATCCCCCATCAACTTTTCACAGGTCTGTCAGGTATTGCCTAAGGCTGTGGCCCTGTCCATGGTAAGTATGACACTTGTTTTGTTAAGGAACAATTATAGTCTAGTATTGTTAAGAATAATGCCCTATGTACACGTAATTATGTGTATAAACAGCATATGATGTTTATAAATGCCAGTCTGGAAGAGGTACCTAAGGTTTTGAAAGCAGGTGTAGTTCAACAAACAGATACACTTTGGCAGTTACAGGTAAGAACAGATAAAGCTCCTGGTTTAAATGAGGCAAGGAATCTAAATTGCCTTTTAAAATACAACAGGTTGAAGGCAAATACATTAGGCAGTGAAATGTGTATTTCCATATAATTGTGAAGAGAGTTGTACTGGGTTTTATATGTTGTTTTGTCAATCATAGTGTCATACTGAGTATGTAAAAGGTAAATATTACTGGTCATATCTGACTTGATTTACTTCAAGTGATGGTTATAAATGTCCTGAGTTGAATTTGGATTGTGTTCTGAGGTAGCACTTTGTGGACAAAGGCAGAGAAGGAAGTTGTTTGACTGCTAATCCAGTTGTGGGTCTTCATTGTTGAGTCTTGGATGCTTTTCATAAATGATAGTGCAAGCATTAATGTACTGCTTTTATAGGTTCATAGGTAGGTGCTAGGCTATCGGCCCAAGGGCCTAAGTAAGCCTACCCAACAAGGTTCTCTGGCTTACATCACCCAAGAAAGTTATTTGTCTGTGCCCCTGTTGAGCAGAGCCACAGAAGTGATTCCCAGGGTGTATTTCCTATTTCCCATCCACTCATCAAGATTTTCTTGAAGAGTGCTAATGAGGAACTTTGCTTGACATAGGTGGGTAGCTTGTTCCAGAGTATGAGAAGTCTTTGGGACAGGATTCTATCCCTCCAGCATGTCCTGTTTATTGTGGTGACAAGCTTTAGGTCACTAGAGTGTGTAGCTTGGAGGGATTGGGATTTCTTTAGGTGTAGCATGTCCAACAGCTCTGGGTTTGACATAGCTTTATATGTTAGACAGAGATCAACTCGGAGTAAGCAATATGCTACGGAGTAAAGCTAGAGTTTTTTTGAGATGGTCATCTGTTTGAGGCCAGTAATTATCTTTGTGAGGTACTTCTGTGGCCTTTCCAGCTGCTGCAGATGTTTTGTGAGGTACATTCCAAAAGGGGCGTTGTACTCTATAAAGGGTCTAATGAGTGTCGAGTAGAGGGGGACTATGACCTCTTTTTTTCCTGGATGAGAACCCTTTTGTGATGAGGTGTGCCATTTAGAAGGATTTCCTGACTACTGTGGTGATGTGATTATCAAAGGAGAGACTACTGTCCACCTGGGTCCCAAGGTCTCTTATCACACATTTGGCATTAAGTAGACTGCCGCCTATGTGGTAGTTCATGGGTTCAGAGTTTTTACCAAAGGGGATGACAATGCACTTTTTGGCATTGAGCTTGAGGCCATGTCTCTAACACCAGACATCTGTTTCAGTGAGGCCCTTCTGTAGGATGTCCACATCATTTGGGGACTCGACTATGGCTCCTAGTTTGCAGTCATCTGCGAACTTCATTAGACAAAGGCCTTCTGTGTTAGCCTGTACTTCAGAGAAGTAGATACCAAACAGGAGAGGTCTCAGGACTGAACCCTTTGGTTTATTCATTCTTATTGCAAATGACCATGGGGGGTTGGGGTCTGTCACCTACACAACCTGATGTCAGTGTCTCCTCGGACATTGATGATGGTGGCCACAGTGAGGCACAGGTGGAGGTGTCAAGGGCTGAATCTGTCGCACAGATAGACATCACTCTTCTGCCCCATTGTCAGCACACACAGTCTGTATGCCCACACATACCCCATCCCTGGAGGCCACAGATATTGGACAGTCAGAGGGTGGAGACATTGAAAAGGAAAGTGTGGCCAACTATGGCTCCAGTGAGTGTAGACACTGGCCATAGCCAGAGAGTTGGAGAGGTCCCACACACGCGGATTGACGGGGTGTTTGTAGGAGGCCTGCTGTCAGTCCACCACCTTTTGCAGGTGTCACATCACAGGTCACCTGGCACATGTTTTTGCTATCATGGAGGCACAGGCATGTTCTGAATGCAACACCAGGTGTATGCTTAGGGTTATGGATGACACACAGTCTGACATCTGTGACAGCCTCTACTGCATTGCGGACACTCTGGATCAGTTCAGTGATGCAGTGGACAGACAGTGGGCTAAGACATTGTCTGTCTTGGACCGCATGTTGTCTGTGCTAGAACATGTGGTTGGAATTGAGAGTTGGACCCATGAATGTAGGGCAGCAACACCATCTGCTGAGAGTCCACATGGCCGTGCACACTCACGTTCCCATAGTGGCAGTGCATCCAGCACTATAGAGGGGAGTGTGCTGTCCACACCATGACATGGCAGGCCATGGGCTTGTGGTCCTGGGTGGTTAAGTGGGAGAAATGGTGTCAGCAGACAGCAGTCACCGTCAGCTACTAGCACTGCTTGTGACCTTGGGCAAGAAGGTGCCAGTGCGACTCCTGGCAGATCCAGTTCCTGTGTTCAGAGCCAGAGACAGTGAACTGTGAACTCTACCATGTATGGTCCAAAGCTGTCCAGCATACACATGTGTAGGGCTAGCACTGAGATTGACTGTGTACATGCACACACTCACACACTGCTGTCAAATGCAGGTCAACTACAGACACAAACAGCATCTATGGTCCATCTTACATGCTCCCCCCCTGACTTGCACACATGCTGTCTACCATTTGGGCTAGCCTAGGCCTTCTGCATTCCCTCCCAACACCCTGTCCAAGGAATGATACCTGTGTCACATCCCTGTCATCCTTGACATTGATGCAGGGAAATACATTTACTTGTGTAATGCAGTGTTGGTTCACCATGTCACTTGTAGTGGTTAATGAGAGATACTGTGTGCAGGCATTTGTCACGAGTACGCCACATACATTTGTGTACCTTATGTGGTCCTTATGTTGTATGTTGTTGACTAGGCTGTATAGTTACACAATCATGGACTTGTTTATGTTTCTGTTACAGGAGTCTGTTGGGATAACCTATGGATACACAGTGGAAATAAAGCAGCACAGGATGGCATGTCAGCACGGTGGACATATGTTGTCAGCAAGGTAAAGCACTATAACTGCATGGCTCCATAGGTTCATATGTGTATAACAGGCTGACAAGGACAATGTTGGCATTTAGCATACTCAATCTGTGAGAAGGTCTGCTACCTTTCATAAGTGCCACCAGGGTTTTGATGGAGATGATGCATCTGCATATATCCTGTGTCCAGTACCAATAGTTGCACAGCAACAGTTATGATTGTTGTGTTCTGCATCCCAATGTGTAACCTGCACATATGTGTCACAGCAGATGTGTGTGTGACATGCACGGGGGGCCTGTTTTATGTAGGGTGTACTGTCTGTGTTATATACCTGTCTCACCAGCATGTATTATGCATACCACACTGATGTTGTTGGTGTGTAGTACAGGTGACACGTGTTAGTTCTGTCATGGATACACAGGAGGTCCCCAGTGGGCACTACCACCTCACTGTATGGGGCCATACACATCCCCTCCAAAGCATTTCAGAGACAGACAACACATGTACGGTCCTGACATGGACTCCATAGAACATGTTCTCTACAATGTGTATTGGTGTACCTTGGAATGTGTTTGGCTGCTATAGTTGTATGATATGCCTGTGTAGTGACATGGCAAGGGTGCCATTGCACAGGGTGATAGCTTTGATGACTGCCACATTCAGTATACCAGTGCCAGTCTGAGATACAAGTCCCAAACCTATCAGTATTGGTTGTACAACAGTGAATGCATCCACATCTTTCCGACCAGTGACAGTCGAAGGCTACAGTACTCTCTTTGTTCAATTGATATGTCCCATGGTTCTATAACATGTTGCAAAATGCTCTTAACAGGCTCACACAAATGCATGGCTACATTGAGGCTAGCATCACTTCCAATCAGTGCATACAGGACATGCCAAGGCACACATGTAGTGCAGGTTGGCTGTATGTAGGTGTGCACACTTACCTATGTAGGGGTACCTACTACAGATCACAGTACATTGTGTATGCAACACACCTCATGTCTGCTAGTACTATCATTTTAGGGCATATTATGCTTGATGACATACGCAGGCCTTGTTGTGGCCAGTCCTTTGGGGTGGGTCACATCACCCACTACAAATAAAAGAGTGCAAAACCCTACATATGTCTAGGATACCAAGGTTATGCCATATGGACATATACACATGCACCAAGTGGGCTGGAGTGAGATTAGAACCCTTATCTATCTAGTCCTATACAGTATAGATGACAGTACTTATCACATGTGCCACAGCTTACATCTGATATTACACTGTCAGCTGGTTGACATCATCAGGACTTGTAGAAGAGGGCAGTGTGGAAACCAGCAGCAAGTTACAGGGCCAAAACGTACATAACCATTGCAGGTGGATAAGCCATGAGGGCATGCCCATTCATTTGCAGGTGGATACACACACACACACACACACACACACACACACACACACACACACACACACACACACACACACACACACACACACAGAGTCACACACTAAGTGGGCTACAGTGAGATTAGAACCCCTACCTATCTAGTCTTATACACTATAGGTCACAGCACTTTTGCATGAGGTGCATGCTAAGTCTGTTGTATGTGTGACTGCAGGCACAGTACTTGTGCATGACACAAACTGGGCCTGTGTTGACCGGCATCTGTGCCCTGCAGTGTGATATTGCTTCATACAGTTACCTGCATCTAGAATCCTAGTAGTGGGATAACTGTAATTATTCTAGCTATGTGTGTACAGTTACCAGCATGGCCATATGTGGCTGCTTGAAGTTACAGAGGCATACCTGTGGGCAGGGACAAGTTGCCCTGTCCATACATACATAAACAACTTGTCCATATATGTATTGACAACATTATACATTACAGCACCTGCTCACCTGTGTCTGTCTACGTGATGACATCTAGCAGGCACAGGGGTCTGTGGGTAAGTGGAATTTGTACTGTTGTATCCTTAGCGTGGATCCTTTGAGCAACAGTATGACTGTGTGGTAGTGGAGATTTACTCATCATTATTAGGGTATGTCTGACAATGCAAACATCCACACACATATTCCTGTGTATAATAGGGATGTATATATAACTGTAGCTGCATGTGTGTATGATACGTATATGTGTTATGTAGATATATGGGGGTGTATGTATTATATTAATATATATAGCTAGATATATATCAGTACATATCTATTTGACACTACATAATGACATACTATGCATGTGAGAGAGAGATAGTGACAGACGGATATGTATATATATATATATATATATATATATATATATCTGTATTTATAGGCATTTATACATAATAGGTCATTTTGATGAAGGGGCAACAAGACTGTGCTCATTTTATCTAAGTGTATGGGCATGTTCAGTGAGACTGTCAGTACTTATAAGGTGACTCCAGTCCCCACCTACCTGTACTCCAGTCCGGGAATTTGTATTTTACAGACATTACCATCTGCCCTTGTTTTGCAGTTCTGCACTTCACTCAAACTGTCCACAGCATTCCCCATCTGTATGCTGTACTTAATCTGTGACTGTGGTTGGTAATGTTACACCACCAACAGACTGACCATCTGCATACCTCTCAACTGTCCTGATGTCTATAGAATGCCCAGTGTTTTGCCTCATATGTTTGGTCAGTTTCTCTTACATGTGTGGCCTTCTGGTGAATTATTGAATATTGACATCACTACATTATACTACTTACACACATTTGTGTTTCATACGTTATATCCTTCAGAACATAATGTAATAATGCAACACCTTTACTTCCAGTGACTTTCTATGTTTATGGGGACAATATTTGAAATCTGTCCCTATGTTTGGGCCTTTGTCCCCCAGTCTTACTATCTTTTGTCCTGATTTCTTGCATTAAGAGGTATGACAGTCTGTGAAAACAGCAATGTAGTACTACTTCACATGCAAAAGATGTGAGTAATTCCAGATTAAAACCATCAACACCATCACCATGCTAGCTTCCCTAGTCCACTAAGCCACTGAGGTCAACAGACAGAGAAGAGTCATTCATCACACAATCAACAGCATAAATATGTACATTGTTATCCTGCGTGAGGAGAAACATGCAATGATGTGAGCAATATCTGTTACAGCCCTGAGATTGCCTGGTCCAATGATATACCATAGGTGATTTTCTGTTAAAGCAGTTGTATGGGTACACTGCTGTCTTGGGGTGGAGGAACAATGATACATGATCTGCTAGGATATACAGTACTCCAAATATCATGTAAGCCCACTGTTTAACAACTCTCTTGACTGATGTTGTGCATATTCCACCCATGAGGCCTAATGAATATTAAGGAACACATACTATTTGTAGTCCTATGTGGATGTTACATCTGTCCAATTAGCCCACTGTATTTACTTGATAACAGCAGTAGATTTATACATATGGATACTAACAATACTAATTTCATAAACTTTAATCGTCTTTGACTTAGGAATGGGATCCATTCCCGCTATGGTATTAGAAATCTAAAAGACTTGGAGAAATTAAAAATGATATATTATAGTAACTCTTACAATTAATGTGTAGCTTAGAGACTTACCTTGTGAATGCAGCAGTTGAGAGACCTGTAGATCAGGGCTGACTCTGTGTGATGCAAGCAGTGCACAACCAATACATGGATAGGTACAGATTGTGTGGGTTGCCTTGCATCAACACGTTTTCAATATGTATGTGAGTAGGAGTAAGGTGTCAGTCCCTAGGTTCCTAGGTTGTCAGTGAATGTGCTATGAGTTGTCTCTTAGCCAATGCTAGGGCATACTGGGCATGCCTACATCTGCCTACAGTGACATCAACGGGGGCTCCTGTTGTGAGTGCGGCTGTGATGATGTAGGCACTGGTGGGGGGGCTGTGTATCCATTCCCTTTGCTCATCCTGCTGCAGCTGTTTCTGCAAGATCATATTGTGTAGAATGGAACATACAAATATGTGGCTGGACAGTAGTGCAGGGCTCCACAAGATATATCAAGACACCGGAACCGTGACTTCAGCAGCCCAAACACATGCTCTATGATGTTCCTAGTTTGTGCGTGTGCCTCATTATGGCATTCTTCTGTGGGTTTGTGTGCATTTCTGATGGGTGTCATAATCCACAGTTCCATGGCGTAGCCAGCATCCCCCACTAAATGGTCATGTGGGATGTCCCCCCTACCAAACATCTGGTACAGCTGTGATGCATGCCAGCTATGGGTGTCATGACAACTGCCAGGGCTGCCACCACACACATTCAAGATAATGCATTGGGCATTGCACATGACCTGGCAGTTGATGGAGTGGTACCCCTTGCGGTTGATTAGAGTTCACCCTGCTCACTGGGTGGTGCCTTGATGTGTACATGACTGCAATCTGTGGCAGCCAATACCTCAGAGTAGTGTGCTACATGGGGTCTGTATTAAAAGACCAAACGTTCACAACCACAAATACGATAACAGTGACACATAAATGCCGAACAGCTAATACAGCGAAACACACAAACATTGAAATTCAGAACGCCAAACGTATTTCCTTGGCCAGCAGGGTGACATGGGGAAGAGGAAATATATCCTTTTGCCAACTGGAGTACGATCTCGGAGTTGGTAGATATAAGTAGGGGGGTGTTGGGGGCGCAGGGTGGCTTGCCCCCCCCTGGAAAAGTGTGTTTATTGAGGTTTGTTTAAGTAGGTTTTACTTACCTGTATGGCGCTGTTGTTTTCAGAAATGCGTTTGGTGTTCCATTTTTTTATGTTTACGTGTTTTGCTGTTTTAGCTGTTCGGCGTTTATGTATCTCTGTTGTCATATTCACGGTTGTGAATGTTCAGTCTTTTAATATAGACCTGCTACATGGTAGAAGTGTTGCATATTGCTGGCCCTCACCTCAGGGGAGAGAGGAACATAAATGTGCTCACTGGTATGTGATAGCATGGCATCCAGAAACTGGTGGAATACTCTGGATGCTGATGCCTGTGAGACCCCCATCATGTCCCCAGTTGGTCTTTGGAAGGTTCCTGTGGCTATTATCCTAAGTGCTACACATACCTTTGTTTCCACTAGGATGGATTCCCCTCTGTTGGCTCTGGATCTGAGATGAGGCTGGCAGAGCTCAGTGAGTTCTTGTAGTATGTCCCTGTCCACCCTGTCGTGCTCTACAATGTCCAGCTCATGTAGCTCCTGGAAGGTTACCCTGGGACTGAACACTCTTCTCCTTCTCTGCTTAGGCCTATTGTCAGCAGCACCAGCAGCAGCATTGACTTCGGCATCTAGCACATACAGATGCAGCAGACCTGCAGCAGCCGCTAGCATTCTTTCACTTAAAATTCCCAAGTCTGTACTCTAATGGTGCAGAGTATTGGTGAAAAATCAGACTGTAGGGTGTATGCATACTTTATATTGCTCTACTGTAGGTGCTGACTGTGTGATTGGCTACCTATGATGCATTCCACCTGCCTAGTAATTCATTAACATCATTTACTAGCCCTAGTTTAAGTTAAACAAGGGTCACTACTAACTAATACATCATTGCTTTTTAGATACTCTCAGCAATGCAGTGTGCCACACAAACATGCAATGCACAGGTAAAGAAAACTTAGCAATCGCTGGATACCCCCAACTTTCCAGGCTCAGCACAGCAGCGTGCCATGCAAACACTCGGAAACATGCTAGGTAAATATAGTTTAGAAGTCAGTGGACACCCCCCCAAACTTTCCATGCTCTGCACAGTGGCGCCTGGTCCAAATAGGTGCAGCTAAGTTCCAATCAGCTTAGCAGGTCTTTGACACACCCTCTCCTGATGTCAGCTACCTCCTCTTTGGACATGAACATGGTTCTCTACCTATGGGGAGGGGATATGTGGACACGAGTACACCATTTTGCTATTCAGTAACTCCACCTCATTTGCATATGGATCCGTGCTCATAATCTGGAAACTACACACTTTCAGGCCCTACCAAATTAGCAACAGCACCAATGTACCATTGTAGATGCTCCACACAAGGTCCAGTAATACATTTCTGTATCATAATATTGATTTGTATTTTCTACTTTTTTTTTTTATATAAGGCATTTGTGCACTGGAGTGCGCCATGCAAACATACTCAGATTATTAAAAAATAAATTTTTATAGTAACATATTTTCCTGCAACTTTTGTGAGACACGGTGAATAGTTTCACTCATTTCTGTCCATCTATCTACATTTGTACATCCCCTTTTGGCTGTCTAAATTCCTGTACATGGAAATTTTCTGTGTACATTACAGACACTGACATGGGCTCTGCAGGGCTACCCATCTGCTTTGCGGATCGCTCTACTTGCCTCATTTGCATGGGATTCATTTCTTTATGAGGTGATTTGCATGCCATGGAACTTCCCGTGTTGGTGTGTGCATGCATGCTGCCCAGCAGTGCTTACTGGATCGACACACCTGCTTTCTGATGAAATCCCTATGTAAAGGGAAGAAAGCGCTCAATCAGTGTTGTACTATTTTGAATTTGTGTGGTGAATAAAGAAGTCAGTTGAATCCAACCTCAGCAGTGTGTTTTCGATTTAACTGTTGACCGTTGCACTGTTGAACTCAACCTTTTTTGTACACCTGCTTACTTACATGTAAGCAGCGTGGCATGATACCTACATGGTAAAAAAGACCGTGTAGGCTTTATTAAATTCCACCTTTAATTTTTCTTTCAAAAACTGTTAAAGGTTAGTTTAAAAGACTTAAAATATAGTTGTAGATAAGTTTTTGTTAAGTTTGTATGATAAAATCCTGTCAAAAAAAATAAAGAGAAGTAGAGCAAAAACTTTATGCTGCTAGCCATTCACCATCTTGGCCACACCCCTCTACACATTTTTTTTAAAATGTCAGAACTCCATACATGTACAGTAGCAGACCCAGAAATGAAAACAAAATATGATTCCTTTATCTTGCCGGTTTCATTTTCACTTATGGGGGGCAGGCTCCAGCAGGCAGTACCACAAGCTGCCCTAAAATATATAAGATATAATTCAAATAGTATACATTGCATAGTACTAAACATAGTAACATGAACAATTAATGCATACATTTAGATGCATTATATAAAGTATATATTCTAAAACAATTATTCAGGAAATCAGCAGAAAATTTAGTGAAAATGAGTTATTATGGCTTAAATCAGTTGATAGGGCCAACACTTGCACATTAGCTGGACTATATAACAAAGGTTATATGGAGGTGGCTTACTATAGGAATGAAGCACTGCAGTGATATAACAGATGCACATCCAGTTGTCAATGAGGTAAGTGGCCAGACAGTATTTAAATGTTGTTTGGTAGTACTTATCTTTAAGCAGGAGCTTATTCCAAATGTTACCAAAAGTAGTGGAAACCTCTGAGTTACCAAATGTTTTGAATGCTATGGGAATATGAAGAATCTGATGACTGGATTGACTAAAGCTCAGTGGAGAGGCTGCCTAGTTAATAACCTTAGACAGGGGTGGGTAGTTTGGGTAGTAGAGGCTAGGTTGTCTAGTTAATAACCTTAGGCAGGGGTGGGTAGTTTGGGTAGTAGAAGAGTTTGTGAGCCAAGCATCATTGTATAGAAGTGAGGTGGTGGTTATATTCAAGTTAGCCAAAACTAGGCAGGGTGATAGTGTAGGATATGACAGAAGTGCACAGCAGCAAAATGAGTGATCTTATTTGCTTGTTCAAGTATGCTCCGAAATGGTAGAACTAAGTTACTAAAGAGGTGACAGGAACATCTGAAGCAGAGTAGAAAGTAGGATGGAATGCAGTGATTGTAACTGTGTTAGAAAAAAAAAAGCTGAGTCCTACAAAGTTTGTTAAAAATGAGTTTAGCTTGTGCAATTGTGTGTACATGAGAATTATGAATGGTAATGGCAGGTATCTTCGTTATTTCAACTTGTACATCTAGGATGAGAATGGCTGAGGGAATATGGATTGGGCCACCCAGCTGAAAATACATAGGACTGGAATAAGCTTGAGAATGAGCAGTTGTAGGGGGGAGGTTTAGGAAACAAAAAATGTTAATTCTGAGACATTTGGTAGCAGATCCATGCAATTTAGGCTTATTTTGATCAGTCAAAAGGATAACTGTAGAAGGTATATGTGGGGGCATCTACATTCTGTATGAGTGTGGCATTCCCTAAGTTCAATTCCATATTGTTCTTAAAGATGGTAAACAAAATGGGCCAAGCACTAAGGCTTGGGTGACACAAAAAGCAGCAGAGCATTGTGCAGGTGTAGCACAGCTCCACTGTGCCACTTGTAATTTGTCTTCTAGGTAGAAGCCGAAACATCTAAAAGTGTTTACTGAGAAGTCTTTTTCCTGAGAGGCTGAATAAACTGGATATTCAAGACAGTACTAAAAATTTTCAAGAAGTCCAAGAAAACTACACTTACAGATTTTGGGTGTGACATTATTTATAATGGTTAGGAAAAACCGATTAAAGGAGGATGTACTTTTTCTAGTGGAAGAGAGGCAAAGGAGTCCAACTGGCATTTTGTAATATTTAATTGAGGGAGGTGATATCCCATTTGGGGATGTTGCAAGAGTAAAGTAACATTTGTGGGTTTTGGATTTTAGTAAGATCCCATGTGGCAAAGACTGGAAGATAATCATAATGCAATTAGAAATGCCTTTATGGGTGGTGTTATTAAGTGAGGCGACTAAATTCTAGCTGAATAAATGTTCTATGGCACTGTGATTATGTTTTCTTGTAGGTTCTGATATGAGACCATAAGGTTGTTGAGAATGATGTATAGGAGCTCCACTGAATAATAAATTAATGCTGAAATTTCCAAGGATTATGAGTTCTGAGATTAGGTTTGAGATTAACCAATGCAAAGCATCCTCAGTGATCGATTCTTCTTTCCCTGGTGGAATGCAGGTACATAAAACATTGAGAATCTTAGTATCATTGGCTTTAATGTGGGCTACAATGGTTTCAAGGTGCATCATGGATTTGGTTATAATGCAGTGCGGCACTTCCTGCACACCTTTACACGTTCTGTCAAACCTAAGAATGGCACAGCTGGGAGTGGAGACAGAATTGTCAGAGTCAGCCTATGTCATTCAAATTTCTGAGATGACAGGGAGGTTACGCTTCTGATATAGTGAGATCCAACTATGAACTAAATATGTTTTTTCAGATGTTTCTCACATTGATATGTACAATATTAAATCTTTTAGAATTTCCATGCATCTAGTATAGTGGGAGAGAGTTTAGATTGAGATGTTGGGTATGGGTTTTTGAAGATACCATCAGAATAAGATTGCTGCTGCTGGTGAGTAAGTTGAGAGGGCCAAATGCCTGAATTGAAAAAATGTAGACTTTATTTATTTTGATAATGACATAATTTGCATGATGGAATGATGATACATATTGTGTGCTGACAATAACGTATTATACAGAAATGGGACATGGACTTGAAATTGACTGAGTAAATTTGGACCAGTATTTAGTTGATTATTTTAAGTTGGGAGATTCTAAACTATTTGTGGTTAATATAACAAGTAAATGAAGGCACTATAGATCCAAATGCGTAAAAGCTATAGAATGAAGTGTTCTTCTCAGTTTATTATTCAGGCCTTCTGAATATGTAAAGCATTTATTTTTCTTTTTTTATGTAAAGTATTTCTTTATGACTGGTAAACTGATTTGGATAGAAAACAGTGCAGTGCACAGAGTGGATGGCAGTTTAACATGCTGAGATGACAGCAGTGTAATGCACTGAGTTAGTAGTAATACATTACAGTGTAGACAGTGTAGATGGTATACTGCACAAAGTGAGTAGTAATAGTAGTGTGGTGTACAGAGACGATCGCACAAAAGTTCACAAAGTTAGTAGTAGTACAGTGCATAAAGTGAGTAATGGTAATATAGTGTGCAGAGTAGATAGCAGTATAATGCACAAAAGTGAGCAGTAGTGTATCATACAAGGCGAGTAGCAGCATAGTGTATGGAGTGGGTAATAGTACAGTATACAAACAGGACAGTAGGATAGTGCACAGAGTATAGTATAATACACAAAATGGACTGAAGAATAGAGCACAGAGTATAGTACAGTACACAAAATGGACAGTAGAATATTGCACAGAGTGCTAGTCCTATACACAGAATGGGTAGTGGGACAGACTGCTTTAGAATATGTTATACTTTAGATTAGCCTATGAGTGGACAGGTATGAGTATATTGCATTTTTATAAATAGTGTTTGTCCAGTTTACCACAGTAAGCTATGCAGTGGACTATGGCTGAGGAAGTAGGAGGTGCAGATGTGGGGATAGTAAGCAATATCCCAGCCACCTTTGCAAGTAAACAGTTTTATGCTGTGTTAAGATCTAAGGAATGGGGGTGATACACAGGTACACAGAACATAGCTGCTTCTTATGCTCTGTAGTGTGCACTGTAATACATTATCACCTTTACCTCAAGGTTTATTTGCTGTGATGTTTTTCATTTTTTTCCTTTCTTAGTTTCTTTTTTTGTTTTTGTTGGATGGATATAGATATGAACATAAAAAATATTGTAATAAATATTTAATTTCTATGAAAATAAAAACTACTAGATTCTAATTAGCATATCAAAATCATTCCAGCTATTAATGCTTTAGCAAGGCCTTAAGGCCCTTGTTTCCTTGTGTCTATTGGTGTAGCAGTTAAGGTTGCAAGCTGGCGTTCCTATGGTATAGGGTTTAATTCCCTCGGTCTTCCTTTTCCTGTTGTGTGACCCTAAGCAAATCACTTAACCTGACATTACACCCAAGTTGCCCCTGAAAAGGAAATGTGTTTTCAGTGGGCCTAGCTGGTCAACAAATAGGTATTATTATATGAGATGTTAGTGAAGTTTGCTTCAGACGAGTCTATTTGTGCCATTGTCCTCCAGTACTTAGCATCCTTTGCAGGCAGGAGGTTTCATTCAGATGAACCATTATCATATACTTTACTTGACATGTAAACTGAGTACTGCAAATAGCATATCAGAGTATAAACAAGCACATAATCTCACAAGTATTAAACCACACCAAAAGAGCTATAGGATTTTCTAATGATTTCAAGGGAAACCGAGGTCCAGAGAGAGAAACTACCACTAGATGTCAGGCATACAATATTTTTCAACCATTTCTGCCCTCCATTTTCATAGCCTTTTGGCGTGGAATTTAATGTAGTAAATTGTGTAATCATTCAGAAGTGCAAGTTATTTCTCTGCTGTATCCTTTATACAAATTTTGAATGCTTTATTTTAAGAAAAAAAAAGTTATAGAGAATTTCTGAGAAGGTTAGAGGCTACTTTAGTAAATGAGGGCATAGGAAAAGAGGTACATACTTCATTTAGTTATCAGAACAGATAAAAACTGCAAACAGCTTAAATAACTGATATAGACTTACGCCTTTGAAAAGCAGCCCGTTTTTGTTTATTTTTTGGCAGCAGAAAGTGATACAAAAAGCAGAGCCAGCAAGTATAAAGAGATGTGTATATTTTTTGAAAACAAATTGCGGGAGAAGCAATATGAGTCTTTGCTTACAAAATGTCAATTTCTGTTATACCCTTGCTTGGCTGAAACCACATTGTACATGCCTGGCTGTATCAGACATTGAAGCTATAATGTGTATAAGTATATAAGCATATATATGTGGCATATATAATATATTTATTCACTTGGACCCCCTTTAATCAGTTGATGGTCTCTGGCCATAAGAAGCTAATCCGCATATTCATTAAGTGCAAGGAAGAAAACAACAAATCCTTGGGAGGAGGGATATAGTATTATAGGATGCAGAGATGAACACACACACAT
>NC_056747.1:1013394263-1013416763 GCF_019279795.1 Protopterus annectens | reverse complement strand
AAAATACCACTGTTGTTGGTGGGTCTTAATACAGAGAAATTATACAATAGAGTAAGCCGGGATTTTATGAGTGGGGCAATGGAAGTACTTGCATTCTCTGATAAAATAAAAAGCTTGATTAGGGGAATATACAAGGGATCACAGGCAAAAATTAAAGTGTATGAGTATGTGTGTGGGAGGGGGAGGGGGGTGTCCTCTCTGATAAGTTCTGTTGAGCAGAGGAACCAGGCAGGGGTGTCCTCCTTCCCCTTTGTTATTTGCATTATATTTAGAACCACTGGCAAAAAAAATAAGAGACTCAGAAATTCAAGGATATAATTTATTTGCAGATGATACTATTCTGTACCTGATTCAACCAGAAAAGGACATTTTGGTGTTGTGGGACATTCTGAAACAGTTTCAAGTCTTTTTGGGATACAAAATTAATGAAGATAAAACAAAGGCAATAGCTATAAATTATGTACCCACACACAAACTGGTTCATTAATACCCATATTTATGGGAACATGATAAAATGAAGTAGTTAGGAATATGGAATTAAAAGGATTCTGTTATGGCATCTAAGGATGTATGGGAAGAGACTAAAAAGATAATACAAAAACTGAGAAACTGGAAGCTATGTTTTATGGATATGGATAGCAAGTGAAAATATTTTTAGTCTGTTTAGTTTTATATACAGATCAGGCATACTTTTATCAACCTGAGGAGAAGCTGTGGATAGCAATTAATTTGTTTGTGTCTTTCGGCTTTTCCCAGTTAGGGGTCGCCACAGTGGAACTCCGGTCCGCTAATAATTGGTACTGGATATAAAGAGTTGAAATTATTTTTTCTGGGAGGGGAAGTGGTCAGGAGTCAAGTGGGACAAGTTGATCCTTCCAATAGAACAAGGTGGTTTGGGATTACCTGATTTGAAGGGGTACTTCAGAGCTACACAGTTAAGACTCATATACAAAGCACAAGCAGAAAGCTATAATTCAAAGTGGAAAGGGATTATGATGAAACAGGGGAAACTTAAGAAATAAGGAAAGACTGGGATTTTGGATGCAGATCCTTAAGTAGAATAACAATAACCATACAAAATAGTATAGTCATAAAGCAGCATAACATATTCTAAGAACTAAGCAAACATGGGAATGGAAAAAAGAGATTCTGCTGATAGTGATGGCTGCATTTAGGGGTACAGGGAATAGGCAGGAGTAGGCTGGTATTTACTGGAGAAAATGGCAAAGGAACCAAAGTATTTGGAGCAAATAATTAGAGAGGTAAAGGTAACAGAAAGGGAAGATGCCAATAATTCATTTGGACTGCAGGCTAGAGATTGCCTGCCCTCTCAAGGTTGATATCAAAGTATAGGCAAAGAGAAAGGAATAGGGAGCTCCTAAGTGAAATATCGACACTGGTAGAGTTTTTAATAGCATCTAGAACAGAAGCTGCTGTTAAAAAAGGGATCATTAGTACAGCATATAAAATATTACACAATAACTATAGAAATCAATCAGGGAAGGTTAGAAATGATTGGGAAGAGAGACTGGATAAACAATCAGAAAGAAACAATGGGAGAATATATCTATGGCTCTCAAATATGCAACAAATTCGGGAAGATTTAGGATCTTTGCATGGAACTGTTTGCATAGGTATTTTTATAACCCAAGCACACTGCAAATAATTTTTGCACAGGTAGATTGCAAATGTTGGAGTTGTGATGGGGAAGAAAGAAATAATGAGGAACATATTTTTGGGAGTGTAATGAGTTGGCAGATTTAAAAAATTCCCTGTACACTACTCTGTCAGAAATACTGGGTGAGCAAATTGGTATAACTAAGAAAATTATTTTCTGAGCCGTGATACAGACTCAGAATTGCCTAGACATAGTAAGGCCTTGCTGAGTTTAATTCTGGTGGCTGGCAAACAAAACAATTACTAGAAAAGGAAAGTCTAAACCAGCCATACTAGAAGTAGTGACTATAGCAACAGAGATAAAAGAACTGGAAGTGGGGGCTTTAGAAAAGGGTAGGATCAAATTAAATAGGGAAAATGGGAATTGTGGCAACAATACATGCATGATAATGTTTTGGAAGGGGAATGAGGTTTAAGGGAAGGCAGGAATTCAATGAGCTAGGTAATTCTTATTGACAATGAATGCACAGAAGATTATAAGTGATGCATAATGTTTGCAACTGAAAATATATCAATTTGGTTTATATAAGTACACGATTGTCTATGCCACAAGTGATAATTCAATAAAGATGTTTCTTATTTAAAAAAAGATAATAAAAGTCACAGTTTTGGCTTTGTTGGAGATGAGAATGAGTTTTTTTTTCCTGGAGATCCAATAGATTACAGTTAGGACATTTCTTTGCAGGTCTTTCTGGAGGTTGGGTAGAGTTGTTTGTGCTAAACAGTACAATTTCATCTGAGTGTGTGCATGTGTGTGTGTGTGTGTGGGGGGGGATGAATTAGGTCAAAGGAAAGTTTACTTAAAAATATGGAAAATAGTAGAGGAATAAGGGGAACTTTGTTTTTAAGGCTGACTTATTGGAAAATTGATGTATAAATTTTGTCAGAGAAGTGGCAACTGGTGAGAGTTTTGAAACCAAGGTAGGGAATCATGACTTATGCCTATTTGTAGTAGGTGATAGAGGAAGATGTTGGATAATGATGTTGAAGGCTTTTGTAAGGTTGATAAAGATTGTGTCAGTGATCAGGCCCGTGTCTAAAGCTAGTAGTATTTCATTGGTTAGGTTATATAGGGCTGTGAGTATACTCCATCCATAGGGTTGTGAGTGGGATCCTTATGGAACAGAACCTGTATTGTTTAGGGGAGAGGAAGTTATAGGTAGTGATGTATGGTTTGAACATGGATCATTTTTTCAAGCAGTTTGCCTTCGGTGGAGGATAGAGATTGATCTGTAGTAGAAAGTTTTGGTGGGGTTAGATTGCTTTGAGATTGATCTGATATTAACCATTATGCATGCATTTGGCATGATATCTTGTGTTAGGTAGAGGCTGAATATGGGAGATTATAAGGAAGTTCCTGTGGTGGTATTTGGATGAGGGACAGAGGCCATCAGTGCCATGGAATGTCAGTTTTTATTAGTTGCAGAAGAGGTTCCAAGTCTCTTGTTTTGATGTTTAAGGAAAAATTAGGGAATGTAGACAGGTGATTCTAGTGATGGTGGAGTTAATGTGAGTATCTGAGAGGTTGGGTAGGCTGGATTATTCAAAGAGGAAGTCAGACAGAGAAATCATTGGTATTATTTTGGTGGGTCATTTTAAATATCCCTTCCTATTAGCTGATTCACTTCTTTCCAAAACTGTTTTTGGTTAAGTACTTTTGAAATATTTTCATGTGTTGGCTATTGCTGTTTTGTGAGGTTACTAATTGTTAAGGGAAGGGTTGTTTTTCCATGTCTTCTTTGCATTATCTCTACGCTTTAACAGAGAGATTCCAGTTCAGGAGTTGTCATTTCTTTTTGGTTTGCAGAATCAATAAATCATTGGTAAGAATGTTTCCTGGTGGCATATGAGTGCATTTGTAATAATCTCTGTGATAAGGTTATAGTTGTTTAGGTTTTAATATAAAAGTCCGATCTTTGTTGGAAAGAGTTTTTTATTTATTTATTTATTGAATGATTGTGCATTGAGTGTTCAAACATGAAACATAAGGATAAATAAGGGGTGTGAAGTAAAAGCCTTCTATGTTGGGTGCTTGTTGTGAGGCACAAATCTTATATATAGGTAAATGATGTTGAAAACTTTTGTAAGGTTGATAAAAATTGTGTCAGTGATCTGGCTCCTGTCCAACGCTAGTAGTATTTCATTGGTTAAGGTACATAGGGTACATAGCCATACTTATTCTGTGTAATATCCTACTTTGCTCCACAGTGAGGCACAATATCAATGCATATGGTATTTGGTGTAAGACAAATCACTCAAGGAACAGAAGTGTGGTGAGACACATTACTTATGAATGTGTGGTTTAAAACACAAAGCCCATGTGCAGGCTGTGAAATATGAGGATCTCTGCTCACATATGCATAGTGTCTGGGCTTTGTGCTGTGACAACAAGACAGGTGCATAAATTGTGTGAGACATAAGACACAAGTATAACCCTTTGTAGTGTGCTGCACAAGACCTGCAAACAAGCTGTGTGGTGAGAGGCACAAAACTCATGAGTAACCTCTGTAGTGTGCTGCACAAGACCTGCAAAAAAGCTATGTGATGTGAGACACAAGATGCATTCACAGTCTGTATAATATGATGCACAAAGCCCATTCAGTAATCATATGATGCGAGGTGCAAGACTCAGGTGCAGACTGTGAGATGTGAAATGTCAGACCCAGATACTTGCAGTATGGCTTGATGCCCAGAACTCATCTTCAAGCTATGTGGTAGAAGACACAAGATTGATGTATGTACACTGTAGCCTTTTTTTCTAGATTCCCTTTGTGTGCCCCCACGCTAGGGAGTTACTAGGCATGTGGTCCCAAAGACCATTGAGGAGCCCATCCCAATTTCCTAATGTACTCAAAGCACTATCTGGTTAAGTGACTTGCATAAGGTTACACAAGAGGCAAATCAAGGATGAAGGATTCAATGTCTTTATCACAGGAAGCAGCTCATTAATAGTACATAGCCTTGCTCCTCTGTGCTAATACCAAACTCGTACCTGCTTCTACTCCATTTGCTTTTGAACTGTGGACCTGCTACTACATACCCACTCATTAGTTGGGTCACCCTAACAGAGAGAAAGAAAATAGGGATAGAGTGGGTGGCTGGACAGTCTCCTGCATGCAGATGGGAAATGGAACCTTCGGTTTGGAAGGTGGAACAGAGCTAGAGGACATCTGTATTTTATAAGATGCCATATATGACAGGGATTTTCCCCAAGGTGCTACTTTCATTATCTCTTTGATGGGATGGGCCAGACAATGAAGAATGAACTTTGAGGATGTGCCTGACCTGGGACCTAGATCAGCCACACCTTCTCAATCCCATGTGCCCATTTTAGACAGCATGCCAAGTTCTAGCCTCCACTAGAACTTGAAGAAAGGGCTACCCTTGCCAGCCTGTGCATTTCACTCCAGGATAGACAGGCCAGTTCCATCAGATACCTGAGCCACTAAATGAGCAGAGGTTGCCTGGACCATAGTAGTTTTTTTTTCCAATTATTCCACTGGGCTGGCCATAGTGATTACTTTTAAGCACAAGAGCTATATTGCATGCAGTGTACTGTGAGTCCAGGACTCTGTATATGCTGTGTAGTATGAAATTAAGCCCTTTATACATTCTGTCTAGTATGAGATACAAGACATTTGTACACTCATTGTAGTGTGAGGTACAATAACACTGTATGCACTGTGTAGTGTGAAGTATAGGACCTATGTACTCACTGTGTAGTGTGAGGTACAAATACTATGTACACACTGTGTAGTGTGAGATATAAGACTTCTGTACTCACTATGTAGTGTGAGGTATAAGACCTCTGCACTCACTGTGCAGTGTGAGGTACTTAGTACTATGTACACACTGTGTAGGGTGAGGTACTAGACCTCTACACTCACTCTGTAGTGTGAGGTACAAATACTATGTGCACACTGTGTAGTGTGAGGTATGAGACTTCTGTATTCACTGTGTAGTGTGAGGTACAAATACTATGTACACATTGTGTAATGTGAGGTACAAGACCTGTGTACTCACTGTGCAGTGTGAGGCACAAATACTATGTACACACTGTGTAGTGTGAGGTATAAGACTTCTGTACTCAGTGTGTAGTATGAGGTACAAGTACTATGTGCACATTGTGTAGTGTGAGGTACAAGACCTCTGTACTCACTGTATAGTGTGAGTTACAAGTAGTATCTCCACACTGTGTAGTGTGAGGTATAAGACCTATGTACTCACTGTGTAGTGTGTGGTACAAATACTGTGCACAGACTGTGTAGTGTGAGATACAAAATCCTTGTACTCACTGTGTGGAGTTAGGTACAAGAGCTCTGTACACACTGTTTAGTATGAGGTACAAGTACTCTGCATGCACTGTGTAGTGTGAGTTACAAAACCTCTGTACACACTTTTAAGTGGAAGGTACAAGTACTATGTATGCACTGTAAAGTGCATGGTGCAAGACTTCTGTATACACTGTGTAGTGTGAGTTTCAAGTCATGTGTATGCACCTTGTAATGTGAGATACAAGTACTATGTGCACACGGTGTAGTGTGTGCTACAAGACCGCTGTACTCCCTGTGTAGTGTGAGGCACAAGTACTATGTGCGCACTGTGTAGTATGTGGTACAAGACCTCTGTACTTGCTGTGTAATGTGAGGTACAAGTACTATATGCACACTGTGTAGTATGAGGTACAAGACCTCTATACTCGCTGTGTAATGCAATGCACAAGGCCTTTGTACACTCTATAAGTTGTGTGAAACAGGAGGACTGTATGCACTGTGTAGTGAGAAGTGCAAGACCAATGTACCTGGTGTGTAGTGTGAGGTACACATATTCTGTATGCACTGTGTAGTGTGAAGTACAAGGGCTATGTATGCATTGTGTAGTATGTGGTAATAGTACTCTGTGTTCACTGTGTATTGTCAGGTATAAGACCACCTGCACTCACTGTGTAGTGTGTACTACAAGACCTTTGTACACATTGTGTAGTGTGAGGTACACAATCTCTGTACATACTTTTTAAGTGGGAGGTAGAAGTATTCTGTATGAGCTGTATAGTGTGTGGTGCAAGACTTCTGTATACACTGTGTAGTGTGAGTTTCAAGACCTGTGTACACATTGTGTAGTGTGAGGTACAAGTAGTCTGTACACACTGTGTAGTGTGACATATGAGACCTTTGTACTCAGTGTGTAATATAAGGTAGAAGCACTATGTATACACTGTGTAGTGTGATGTATAAGTACTCTATCTGCATAGTGTAGTGTGAGATATAAGACCTCCTGTACTCACTGTGTGGTGTGAGGTATAAGAGCTGTATACACACTCTGTACACTGTGTAGTATGAGATACAAGTACTCTGTATGCACTGTGTAGTGTGTACTACAAGACCTCTGTACTCACTTTGTAGTATGAGGTACAATAACTATGTACACTCTGTGCAATGTGAGGTACAAGACCTCTGTACTCATTTTGTAGTATGACGCACTGTGTAGTGTGAGGTATAAGACCTCTATACTGACTGTGTAATATGAGGTACAAGTACCATGTACATATTGTGTAGTGTGAGGTGCAAGACCTCTGTACTCACTGTGTAGTGGGGTCTATATTAAATCATTGAATGCTTAGAAAAGTGAACAATGATTTATTGACCCCATGTAAGTGAAAGCTTACAAACTCTAATGTTTAGAACAGCGATTTTTTTCTGAGGGAAAAAAAATTGCTGTTCCAAAAAAAAAACCAAACACTTAGAACGTAACATAAAGTGGGGAGGGGGGACTGTGCCCCCACACCCCCCTACTTAAATATACCAACTCCGAGATCACACTACAGTGACGAAAACGGCAAAGTAATAGACATGGCCAAGCGATTTCTTTCCCAGGGAAAGAATTCGCTTATATGCCACTTCGGCATTTTGTCTTTTCGTCTTTTTAAGTTTAACCGAGACGCATTCAAAAGAATGCATCTTTGGTCATCTAATAGGATCCCGTGTAGTGTGAGGTACAAGTACTATGTACACACTGTGTAGTGTGAGGTACGAGACCTCTGTACACTCTGTAAGTTATCAGGAACAAGAAGACTGCATGCACTGTGTATAGTGAAAAGTGCAAGACCAATGTACTTAGTGTGTAGTGTGAGGTACATATTATTTGTATGCCCTATGTACACAATGTATAATATGCAGTGCAAATACTTTATGCACTGTGTAGTGTGAGGTATAAGACCTCCTGCACTCACTGTGTAGTGTGAGATACAAGAACTCTGTACACACTTTTAAGTGAGAGGTACTAGTACTCTGTATGTACTGCATAGAGTCTGTAGTGTGAGTTTGAATACCTATGTACACACCTTGCAGTGTGAAGTACAAGTAGTTTGTACATGCTGTGTAGTGTGAGACCTCTGTACTGACTGTGTAGTGTGATGCACAGGATCTCTATGCACTCTGTAAGTTGTGAGGAACAAGAATACTGTATGCACTGTGTAGTGTGGAGTGCAAGATCAATGTGCATTGTGTGTCATGTCTGGTACACATACTCTGTATGCACAGTGTAATGTGAAGTACAAGGCCTATGTACACACCATGTGGTATGCAGTATGAGTACTCTTTATGCACTGTGTAGTGAGAGGTATAAGACCTCCTGTACTCACTGTGTGGTGTGAGGTACAGGTACTATATATATGCTTTTAATTGGGAGGTACAAATACTCTGTATGCATTGTATAGTCTGTGATGCAAGACTTCTGTGTAGTGTGAGTTTCAAGACCTGTATACTCACCTTGTAGTGTGATGTACAAGTACTATGTAGACACTGTGTAGTGTGTGGTACAAGACCTCTTTACACAGTAGCCATTTGAAATGTTGGGACCTGATTTAGTGAGGAGATTGAATGGCCAAAAAGCTGAAGTAGTATGAAGTACAAAAGCTTAGTACTTTCTGTGTAGTGCATTGTACATGAACTCAGTATATTCTGCACTTTGTGAGGTACAAGATCTCAATACACTGTGTGTGTGTGTGTGTGTGTGTGTGTGTGTGTGTGTGTGTGTGTGTGCGCGCGCGTGTGTGGGTGTGTGTGTGTGAGCATGTGTATAAGAACTCAGTACACTATGTGTAGTGTATACAGTGTGTGTGTGTGTGTGTGTGTGTGTGTGTGTGTGTGTGTGTGTGTGTGTGTGTGTGTGTGTGTGTGTGTGTGTGTGTGTGTGTGTGTGTGTGTGCGGGCATGCACGTGTATAAGCATAAGACCCATGAACAGGTTGTTTGCTGTGAGAGAGAACACTGCAGGCTCTATGATATTATGTTCATGACTCCTATACATGCTGTGTGGTATGCTGTGTAGTATGAGGCAAATATCTGATACAACATCCTGTATATGCCGCATGGCATGGACACAAGGCTTATATGAAGGCTGTATCATAGAGTACACAAACCTGTTGTGTATGGTTTGCATTTTGTTGCTCAGGACCTATGTACTACTTGTGAGGCATGATTCCCCAGGCTCGTATGCAGACTGTTTAATGACAGACAGAAGACCATGCATAGGCGGTGCAACATGAGGCATAAGGTCTGTGTAGCTCAGTGATCTGGCACTACAAGTTGTGTGGTATAATGCACAGTTACACATACTACAAACTGCTGCACAACTTCATATAAAGATGAAACTTATTCACTAAATTGTACTTGTTATACAGCTGGTGTTACTCAGAGGGCTGGGGTACTGTTAGTCTTTAATATTTTTTTCTTTTTTCCCCTGCAATTATTGCAATTGAGAAGTTTGGTATTATTTTCTTGATCAATATTTTCCCATCTCAAATGGTATATTTGATTGAAATACCTTGTGAGCTTCTTTGTAATATATTTTACCAAATATATTAAAAAGAAGCAAGAATTTTATACAGTTCACAGCTTACCTAAGTAGGAGTTTGATTGTTTTTGTTTTTACAGTTATTGCTTGACCTTCTAATTTGCTTTAGCATATCCCTGATATCCTCAGAGGGTGGTACTAGCACAGATTTTTATATAATTTATAGTCTTCTTCATCTTTTAGATTGGTGTCATAGTGTGCATGTGTGGTAATCCAGACCTCTGTATTTGCAGACATATTGCTTATTTTTCTCCTTTGAGAGCATAGTTTACTCTGGGTTAATGAGCCATAATCCATATTACCACCCGAGTCTGAATCAGGAATACCTGTCTATGATGAATAAGCAAAACATCTGAAGTAACATCAAAGACGCTTCTTCCACTATGAGGGGAGAATGAGTTATAAATTCACTGTTAGATCACGTTTTTCTGTCTTAAGGCACTGTAGCCATGCCCTTAGTAACTAGCAATGAATCATAGAAGATTATGTTGCCCGGAAGCAAAGGATAGGCTGAACACAAGAGTACTAAGACATGACCAGTTTTCTTGCTAATTTCCTTACAAGTCAATAATCTGCAGGGAAGATCCAAAGAATGTTTTCCAAATATGATGCAATTTTTCTCCCTTAAAGTGATTTTCTTCAGCATGGTCTCTACAGTACATGCAAAGTTATTTGAGAAATAGTGGTAGGATTGTTACACAGAAGAAAGACACGTGCAGAACATTCCTTATTTACATGAAAGTTGTCAGGCAATGTCTATGACGTGTGATTGTAAATACAGTAATTCAGCTATTAGGTTTTATAAGTTCGCTGGGGACCCCCATCTTAAGCTGTTATACAGGAAATATATGAAAATGCTTGGCTTTGAGCTGCCAGCATCACATTGTTTGTTTTTTGTAATATTTCTCCATTCACCATAGTAGCATGCTGTGATGTTAGAGCCAGCAGCTGTGTAGTGTGTCAGGAAATGGTCAGATACATCTGCAGCAATGAATTAACTGATCTTACTGCAAAATTTATTGCACAATAATAGTGCAAACTAAAGAAAATAAATAGAATGAAACAAACCTATTTTTGAAATGTTAGCATGTTTATAAAGTTAAAATTTTTTTTATTTTAGTTTAGATTTGCTATTTAAAGATATTTGGTGACATATTTGACCTCATTGTTTAGTCTTGTTAGCCATGGAAACCATTTTTAATTTGTGTTAGATATCATTATGATTCATTCTACAATATTAAACACATTCTCTTGTACTTCTAAATTCATAAAAAACACAAAAATACATTTGTCCTAGACCACACCCTGTTAAATAAACAAATTTACATAAAATGACAATAATTGTTGTTATTTTGTGATTGTGCAACACTGAAGAGTATTAATTTTAATTAAGATTTGTTTATCAGAGTTTAAGGACTTAGAGGGTTTTACCTTCATGGCAAGACAATATTCATTGACCTATTGTGGTTAGTATTTCTACATCAGCATCTTCTGAGTTGACATCGCCGTCTCTACACTATTTAGAACATACATTTATCCTGGCTTTGTAGAGCAGATGTATAAAGTCCTGACTGCTGCCCTGAATATCTGAAATTGATTAGCAACCTTGGCACTGGAGGAGCTATGAGAGGAGATAAGAGTGAACTGTCAGTCTCAGCTTAACGTTCCTGATGGGAAGTAGGGAGGCAGCTTTGTGTGCTGCACTACTGATATCTGCACCAGCCAGACATCACTGCAAGGCAAATAAAGGGCAGTGCTACTTACCCAGCAAGGAAAGGACTTGCACACTGTAACCAGTTTATGGCAATGTATGGAACCATGCATGTCCAAGAGCCATTACTGCAGGGCATTTGCATGTCAAGGGTGTCGGAGACTGGGGAATTAGGGCATGCAAAACCCACTGATTGTTGCCTGGCTGGTGGCCTCCTGTTATTAACACTCACCAAAAGAGGAATGAATGGCCATGGTTGGCTACAGGAGGACTGATCATCAGCAGGCACTCTGTGGAAGTCACTTAACTGGGGTCTATATTAGATAAGCAGACTTTTGAAAGTTTGACTGTCATATGGTCGACATCATATGAGCGAACTTTCAAAAGTTCGAATACCTAATAAAAAAAACGAAACTACACAAAACACCTACCTGAACGTTTTAAGTAGGGGAGCAAGCAAACACTACGCCCCCACACCCCCCACTCTTTAAATATACCAACTCCGAGATTGCACTACAGTGCAGAAAAGGGAAATCTTCCCATGCCACGCTGTATGGAGATCTCTGTTACAACATTCGAACATTCAAAAATCTGATCATATGGTGTCGACCATATGACACTCGGAATTTTGAATGTTTGAACATTCAGTATATACCCACTTAACTGGATAGTACTGCGGGGAATTGGGAAATTGGGCTAAGTTCCTCAGTAGTCTTGCAGAACACATGCCCAGTAACTAACTATGAAGCTTATTGTTTCAGTATAGAAGTTACTGTTTTTTTATAATACATTAATCAGATTTTATAATTCTGAAATACTCCATGATAGAGTTTCATTTTTTGACTTTATTGCTTTCAGTGGTATCTGTATCCTTGTGTCTTTAAACATGGAGTTAAAAATAAATTTGTATTTTTCCTGGGTAATTTTCCTAGAGCCAGGTCATGGACAAGTGAGGTCCTAGGCAAGGTAATGATCCAGACCCCCCACAGCCTTCCCAGTGTCCCATTACTTGGCTGTCTCTAACCAATCATGATAAACGCTGTTCAAACCTGTCAATATACCTTCTATTTTTTCCTTACTTTTACAATTATTAGAGAATTAGAATGAATTTAAAGTATTTATTTCAAATTTTGGAGCACAAACACTGATGGCCATTTGCTAAACAAAACAGTCTCACATTGAAAACAGACGTAACAGAACATCAGGAAACTTTCCTTCCCTTCAAACTTACATTCATTGGAAGTACACTGAAACTCCTGTTTAGTGAAACTGCATCTGGCCAGTGAGATATTAAGTGTGCCTTGGGTCCCAGGGTGTTTTCAAACCATGGGCCCTTGCAAACATTTTTAGGACCAGGCATAAATGCATGTGTTCTTTGATTCACCTTCCTGGTGGTTTTAAATTATATTTCGTTTAAAATAACAACATTTGTTAGAGTGTGTTTTAAGTTTGTAGTTAACATTTTTCCCTAAAAGGCCACTCAAAGTGCTGTCAGTATAATCCACCAATATCCATACTCAACAATTGCATCTACTTCAACTGTATATACTTCTTATGTCTGAACATGAGGAAGGTGGCCAGACTTAACTATTCCAATTTGTTTTACAGAAATGCACATTAGTCCTGCAAAGATAGATTAATGACTTTTTTTAATTTTCATTAGCTCAGCAGGGATATTCATTTATATCCACAGACATCCCTCAAACCCAGCAATTACAGCAGCATTGTTGACTGCATCCCTTTCAGATATCTGTGTAAAAAAAAATAATCAGTCACATATTTCAAATTTGTTTAATGCAACATATAGTAGCCAAAGTATTCCAGCTTAGTTCACAGACACACACACACACACACACACACACACACACACACACACACACACACACACACACACACACACACACACACACACACACACACTAGCTCTGAAAAGCCATATTAAAGACTGGTTAAAAATGACCAGATAAGAACATAAGGTACTTTCATCTTGTACACTCATTGTTAAGAAATAAATGGCATGTACTGTATTGGTAGCTTTGGATAAACTACATGAAACTGTATAAAGATCACTAATGTCATCCTTAAGATCCAGCTATGTGCAGCAAAGTTTGAATGGAAGAGTATTTATGAGGGCATAAGAAATATTAACCATCTCATTATGTGTTTTAAGTAAATATGCACTATCTCTGCAGAAGTAAGTCACCTGAATAATTCCACATTAAAAGAATTATTACTAATGCAGAAGTTATTACTGGCAAGCAACTTTACATTGTAATGCTTCATAGGTTCATAGGTTCATAGGTAAGTACTAGGCTATCGCCCTGGGGCCTATACAAGCCCAGCCAAAAAGGTACCCTGGGTTTTGCCACCCAAGAAAATTATTTTCCTGTGCCACTGTTGAGCAGAGCCAAAGAGATGATCCCCGGGGTGAATTTCCTATTTCCCATCCAATCATCAAGATTTTTCTTGAAGAGTGCTAATGAGGAGCTTTGTTTGATATAGATATGTAGTTTATTCCAGAGTATGGGAAGTCTCTGGGACAGGAATCGATCCCTCCGGCATGCTCTGTTTATTGTGGTAACAAGGTTTAGGTCCCTAGAGCGTGTAGCTCAGAGGGATTGGGATTTCTTTAAGTGGAGCATGTCCAACAGCTCTGGGTTTGACATAGCTTTGTATGTAGGCAGAGATCACCTCTGAGTAGGCAATATGCGACGGAGTAAAGCTGGAGTTTTTTGAGACGGTCTGCATAGGGCATCTCTTTGAGACTGGTAATCCTCTTTGTGAGGTATTTCTGTGGCCTTTCCAGTTGTTGTAGATGTCTTGTGAGGTACATACCAAAAGGGGCATTGTACTCTATAATGGGTCTAATGAGTGATGAGTAGAGGGGAACAATGACCTCTTTTTTCTGGATGAGAAACCTTTTGTGATGAGTTGTGCCATGTAGAAGGATTTCCTGACTACTGTGGCGATGTGATTATCAAAGGAGAGACTACTGTCCACCTGTGTCCCAAGGTCTCTTATCACACTTTTGGTGTTAAGTATACTACCGCCTATGTTGTAGTTCATGGGTACAGAGTTTTTACCAAAGGGGATGACAATGCACTTTTTGACATTGAACTAGAAGCCATGGCTTTGACACCAGGCATCTGTCTCAGTGAGGCCCTTTTGTAGGATGTCCACATCATTAGGAGTTTCGATTATGGCTCCTAGTTTGCAGTCATCTGCGAACTTCATTAGCCAAAGACCTTCTGTGTTAACCTGTACTTCAAAGAAGTAGATACCAAACAGGAGAGGACCCAGGACTGAATCTTGTCACTGGTCTGAAGTCGGATTTAGAGTCTGTTACTTTTACAGTGTGGGTTCTGTCAGTGAGCCAGTTGGCAATCCATCTTGTGACATAGGGATTTATACCTAGTTTAGTGAGTTTATCTATAATTCCAGAGTGGAGGATGGTGTCGAAAGCCTTGGCAAGATCTAGATAGGCTGTGTGAACCACTTTACCCTTGTCTACAACTTTGGTGACTGCTTCAAAGAAGTCTATCAGGTTTAGGAGACATGATCTGCCTTTTACAAACCCAAATTGGGTGGGATCCAGAGTTTGGAGATTACCAATGTCTTTGTTTATAAGTTCCATGATGATACGTTCCATGGCCTTGCAGACCAGGCTCATCAGGCTAATGGGGCAGTAGTTCCCAGAGTCCGTGGTGGCTCCCCCCTTGTGAAGTGGGATAACCATTGTTGTGCACCATTCAGAAGGCACAAAGCCTGAGGTGAGGCTATGACTGAACATGGTACTTAGGTGGGGTGCCAGTTCGTTCTGTAGTTCATGTAGAACGCAGCCTGGGATGTTGTCTGGTCCCATGGATGCTGTGTTCTTGGCTTTGGAGAGTGTGGTTTTTACCTGTGCGGTCGTGATTACAGGAACTTTGCATTCTTCCAGTATTCATCTACAAATACAATACCTGCTGTCCTTGAGAAATAATTTGTCAATGTTGCAATAAAAATTGGTATGCTGATGATATTGCCATAACATTTCCTGAATTAGATAAGCTATGCAATAAGGAATGACTGTGAAACAACAGTTTCCTGGTTTCTGGGTAAGCAGTCCTGGAGACCTTTAAGGAATGTAGCCCAAATTATCATTTGCTCCAAAGCACTGGCTGGTTAAGTGAGTTGCTCAGTGTCACGCTGTAGGTAATAAAGGTGGAAAGATTCAAACTCTGCAACCTTGTGACAAGAAATGGCTCATCAAAAAGTTGAAGCTTTAGTCCTCTGTACCAACTGCCAGAGTAGCAGTTTTTAAATAAATGTATAAATTCTTTACAATTCAATGTTGTAGAAATGACTGTGTCATAGTAATATACAACAATGGCTAACAAATGCTGAAGATCAGACTTATCTGATCATTACTGCAAATTTGTTTGTTTGTGTCTTTCGGCTTTTCCCGGTTAGGGGTCGCCACAGCGGAACTCCGGTCCGCTAATGATTGGCAGTAGATTTTTACGTACTGGCTTGCCGGGCCTAACGCACAATCTTCAACGAAGGAACACCCATTCACACATGCCGCTACACAGAAGATGCTCTAACTGGGAATCGAACGGGCAACGTCTAACTGTGAGGCGACAACGCTACTGCAGCAGCACCACTGCTGCAAATAATGTAGATTATTATGATATGACAAATGTCAGCCCATTTGCAGTTGTTGGATACTGTAAAGAAAGCACTGCAAATATATTACTAAAATGCAACATGTTTAGACTATGGGTAGGATTCAATAAAGCCTACATGGTGCGTTTAGACTGTGTGCATGTCCTGGCACAATGTGCATGTGTTAGCATATTATTTTGTATTTTGTAAGCAGCTCTATATGGTGTGTAGAGCAGTGCAAACCTGGTAAACATTATGGAATGCTAATTATAGCATAAGCAGCTGAATTGTATGCTAATCAATCAATCCAATATAGAGGAACTATTCAACAAGCTATAAAGCAATCATGTATATTCAGTGCAGGTTTTACCTGTGAATTTCAAAACCTATTGGAAAACACCCACAGAAACTACTCTATACAGCAAGAATGTTAGGGGCTGCTGTTGCTCTTATACATGTGTATGTGCAACAGGCCCAAGTCTATGCTGCTGCTGCTACTAATAGACCTCGGTCAAGAAAGAGAAAGGTTTGTGTGTTGCCAGATATTGAAGCCGTGGTAACTGCCTGGGTTGCCATCAGACACATTCAGGATGATTCCCTTAGCATTTCACATGACGTGGCAGTTAATGGAGTGGAAGCCCTTTCTGTTTATGTACATCCTTTCTTGTTCCCCAGGTGGTGCTTTGATCTCAATGTGCATGCAGTCTATGGCATCTAGGACTTCAGGGAAGTGTGCTAAAGGATAGAAATCCTGCATAGTTGTAGCTTTGTTTGCAGGTGTAAGGGAAAATGTATGTAGTCACTGGCATGTTATAGCATGGAATTCAGAAATTGATATAGGATCCTGGATGTTGATGCCTGTGATACTCTCAGCATATTCTCTGTTGGTTCATAGGTTCATAGGTAGGTACTAGGCTATCTGCCCAAGGGCATTTATAAGCCTAGCCAGAGTGTGTCACTTTCGCTGACCCATTGATTAATTAACTGAGCCTCTGTCAAGAAGAGCCAATGAAGTGATCCCAGGGGTGTATTTTCTGTTACCCATCCACTCGTCAAGGTTTCTCTTGAAGAGTGTTAGTGAGGGGGCTCTGCCTAATGTAGTTAGGAATTTTGTTCTGAAGCATGGGGAGTCTCTGTGACAGGAATCTATCCCTCCAGCATGTTCTATTTATTGTTGTGGCAAGGTTTAGCTCACTAGAGTGAGTGACTCGTAGTGACTTGGATTTCCTTAGGTGAAGCATGTCCATCAATATCTCTGGATGATTCCTGTAGCTAATATTCTAAGTGCTACGCATACCTTAGTCTCCACAGGTATTAGCTCCTCTTGGTTCGCCCTTGCTCACAGGTGAGGATGACAGAGGTTGCAGGTTTCTTTGTAACATGTTAACAAATCTAGAATGTACTTGAAAAGTACAATCATACCTTCTGCAGATAAATCAAAAGGTATAACAATCTTCTGTCTTCTCCAAATACACAAGTCTCCTCACCTTCAAGTTCCCTATTTACATGGTTACCTTTTTAGAGTGTAGATTGAGGCTTCTGAACATGCTAACTATGCAAATGAGGTGTGAACTCATTAAAATTGCTGAATCCCAAACGTTTGACTTTGTGTAGCAAGTGTAAACATAGTGTAGGCACTGCCTCAGTATTAGTTGGATTGTAACTGTGAATGATTAGTAGGAGGGAGAAGAAAGAAACAACAGCAATTCAGACTACTCTGCCAAACACTCCTGCCTTTGTTGAAAGCTGTCTTTTACTATCATGTAATTTTATCATACATTTAAAGGACAATGATACAAAATGCACTATAGACTGCATGTCTGAGAGTACAGCACAAATAAGAGAATAATGGACACAATACAAAGAGAAGACAGAGCTGCAATGGTGCAAACAATGCTCATAAATGGTTGTGTGATCACTCATTGCATTAAGTAGAAAAGCAACACATGTACAAACAACTGAAAGTGTACAAGTGTATATGTCTTGTTAATACTGTGGAGGAATTGTGACTTGCTTATATGTACAATGATTTGCAGTTCTGCTGCAAAGTTGTTTCTGTGGCAAAGAGAGAAATAAGACATCCCTAGTGTGTTTTGTAGGTTCATTAGTATGACAGTTGAAAGCCAGAGTTGTGTAAAAATCTGTAATGTGTGTTAAAATGTGTTTTGTAATGTTGTTTATGTTTTTTTAAATATTAATATGCACATGGGGTGCAGTTTAGAATAAATATGGTAAAATGGATAAATAAATTAAAATTAATGAAAGTTGTGTCTATGATAAAGACAGCATAAATTACAGCTGTGAGTCATGTGTATGTGTAGCCCACCTGGTAAACATGCTGAAGTGCTCAGTATATAGTATATGCAGATCATGGTTCAAGTCCCACATTTATTTTTAATGATGAAACCTAATAAAACACTTATTACAATAATAATGCATACTGAACTTCGCCTGTCTCATTTGCGTGTTGCTCACCTCCATGCAAACGTGGTGTAATGTCCCAGACAAAAAGCAGACATTGTCAATTTCATAAAAGATACAATGTTACATCTTTTGCCTTTGATTGCACAATGCCGCTTAGTATGCTTCCACAACTCCTGCAGTTCCAGAACACCTGCAGACAATAGGCAGACATTGTCAATTTAAAAAAAAGATACATTGTTGCACCTTTTGCCTTCCATTAAGCAATGTTTAACTAAGTTCTCACACCACCTGCAGACATATCAATTTCTAAAAGATCAAAACTTCCATGACACACACAAACTGTAGAAGTAACACAAATGAAGACAAAAGGCAAACTGATGCACTTCCAAGTATTTATTTAGCGCTTTCATTCATAAAATGCAAACTTCCTCAGAATAAAAGCTTAAAACCTTGAAACATGGTGGCCACCTCCTTCATATAGGCACAAAAATCATGTGATAAAACTTGCCTCAGTTTGAAACTGGCATTTAAAGATACATTACATCTGCAGTTTATAACACATGCAATTTCCTATACATTCATTGTTTACTTTCACACTGCTAAACTACACAAACACATAGTCACATGTAATGTTACTAAAATAACTAAAATACTCCACTAAATAAATTCTTGCATATGTAAATACATGCATATGTGAATCTAGCTGTCATGCTACTTATAACATGTATTATATACAAACAATTCTGACTTTAACACAGTGTATGCCCCATAAAGAAATTTGTAGCTAGATAGCAAACTTGGCTTTCAGTCTTAAAACAGGACTGATAGAAACCACACCATTTAGTCCTGGACAACTTTGTTGCATCAGTTCACAGTTGTCATTTGAGTTCCTTAAATTCCAAAACGTCATCTATAGGACCCCATCTTTCACCCAGATCAACACAATCTATAACAATATATTTAAAATGATGGTCTGCAAGTTGGGTTATATATTCAGTTAAGGCATTATTTTAATTTATACCCCCAATACATGTCTGAGAAGTCATCTAACAGGTACAGCAGCATCCAACCCATAAACCAATGCCAACTGTCACATTACCCTTGCTATTTCAAAAACTGCCTTCCTCTCTGTTTGACATTGTTGCTCTCTGCTTAACATAACTGTTGGTGTTTGACCTGTGTGGACGTGGCAGGAGCAAGATAGGAAGGCACCCAATTTTGGGCTCAAAGATGGGGTGTAGTGGAGTTCAGAATATTCATTGTACTCCTTGTTAATTGCCACAGCTGTAGGCATTTGCAGGAGGACTATACTTGGTCTCAGTATAAATCAGAGGCTCCTGATAGTCTTTCCAATGCTGTCTCCAGTGCAACTGGCATTCCATGCACTGGAGAACAATGCAGGCACCATTATAATGACCTGAAAAGGCACAAACAGGCACAACTCAACCAGTGGCTGGCTAGGTTTAGGACTACTGACATCCCACAATTGTGTAAGTATACAGATAATGATACTTTCAATTATATAAAAACCTGGAGATAGCCAAGACTGGTATGAATAATGCTCTTCTCTTTTTCTCTCCTTTTTGTTTTACAGCTCTAAGGAAATTGCATGAACAGAGAAGCCCATGCTGAACATTAAGAAGGACTAAGAGAAGCAAGGGGTGTGTATGCAACACAAATTAATTTGCAGTTTATCAAAAGTATTGCTGTTCTATACATTAGTAGCATATCTTAACTGCAAAATCAAACATACACAAATATATCGTAAAATAACTAAAATATTAAATATTAATTTCAACAAAATCGGCGTAAATGCCATGCTGTTAATTTAATCTGTATTATTTGTAAAAGCATATTGCAATGATTACTTGGAATGATTATCAGTCCTTCTTTGTAGTTTTTTAAAAATATAGTTAATGTAAAAGTAAACTTTTATATTTAGGTTGTAGTAATTTATTCTATGTGACACATAGGTTCACAGGTTCATAGGAGGTTACTAGTCTACTGGCCCTAGGGATAAGCCTAGCCATGTTATATTATACCCTTGTTCCCTTATTGATGACGTTGTATGGTCTATATTTGCGGCATGAGTCTATGATCAGCACCTACTGCGCTTATCCAAGAGGGACATAGGTGACACCCTGGGGGTTAATTTACAGTCTCCCATCCAGTTGTCTAAGTTACACTTAAATAGGGTCATTGAGGAGCTCTGTTTTATGTGAATTGGGAGTTTGTTCCAGAGGCATGGCAATCTCTGGGAGACAGATCTGTCTCTCCAGCATGTCCTGTTAATGTTGCAGGCTAGGTTAAGATCCCTAGAGTGAGTGAATCTTGTCCCATTTGACTTGGGGATGTGCAGCATTTCCATTAGGGCAGGGTCCAAGACTGCTCTGTAGGCCAGGCACAAGTCGCCTCTCAGCAGCCTATAAGATACAAATATAGTCACAGGGCCTTCAGCCTGTCAATGTAGGTCATGTGTTGAAGGCCCTGAATTTTCTTGGCGAGAAACCTTTGAAGCCTCTCCAGCTGCTGCAGGTGTCTGGTGAGGTGCATACAGAAATAAGTGTTGTACTCTATTAGTGGTTTGATGAGGGATGAGTACAGGAGAGTTATAACATTCTTAGCTCTGGATGTGATGCCCTTCTTTATGAGATGTGCAACATAGAAGGCATTCCTTACCACTGTGGATACATGGTGATTGAAGTTAAGGTTGCTATCAACCTGTGTTCCCAAATCTCTCACCACAGGGTTTGAACTAAGGGGAGGTAGTGTTAATATTGTAATTTACAGGGGCTTCACCTATATTGAAAGGGAAGATTACACATTTTTTTGCATTTAGTTTAAGTCCATGGCTTTGTCACCAATCATTTGTCTGTGTAAGCCCTTTTTGTAGTATGTCAACATCATTGGGGGCCTCAGTGATTGCATCCAGTTTGCAGTCATTGGCGAACTTGGTAAGCCACAGGCCATCTATTTTCACCTGGACTTCTGAGAAATAGATTCCAAACAGTAGGGGGCCCATCACAGATCCCTGTGGTGTACCATTGGTAACTGGTCAGATAGAGATGGCATCCCCATCTTTGACTGTATATGTTCTGTCAGTGAACAAGTTGGCTACCCATTTAGTGACATATGGGTTAATTCCCAGCTGGGTGAGTTTCTTAATGATGCCTGAGTGAGGGATTGTGTCAAAAGCCTTGACTAAGTCAAGAGAGGCTGTATGTACTGTTTTGCCTTCATTCAGGGCTTTGGTGACATTCTTGAAAAAGTCCACCAGGTTTGATAAGCATGATCTACCCTTAATGAAGCCAAATTGGGTTGGGTCAAGAGTTTGAAGGTCACCTATGTCTTTGTTGATAAGGTCCATGATGATTTTCTCCATGGCCTTGCAGATAAGGCTGGTTAGACTTATAGGTGTATAGTTCCCAGGGTTGGTTGATGGACCCCATTTGTGCAAGGGAATTACTGTTGCTGTTTTCCACTCTGCTGGGACAGAGCCAGTACTTAGACTGTGGTTGAAGAGAGTGCCATGTGGTTCCACTAGGTCCTGTTTTAGATCATTTAGTAGGCAACCTGGTATGTTATCTGGTCCCACAGAGGCTACATTTCTGGCCATGGAGAATGTGGTTATGACCTACTCTTTGGAGATACTAGGTAGAGGATTGGTGACAGGTATGCTTTGCGGTATGTCTAGTGGGGATAGGATGATGAAGTTTGTGCCTGCTAGTAGGTTGACAATGTCCTCAGGGTTAGTAGGAGTGGTATTGTCCAGAACTAGTTTGGCACAAAGCTGGGCCTTCCCTTTTAGATTTCGGATGTAGCTAAAGAATGCCTTGTGATTATCCTTAGCTAGGGATGTTAGTTTAGCTTCATAATTGGCATTAGAGGACATTACAAGATAGTGAATTTGCTTGTTCAAATTATCTCTTTTTTGTTTCTTACCTCACACCTTATCTCACTTTTTTATTTTCATATGTCTGGTCACAACATTCTAATGTCATCAATCTCTGACAAGTGACAAAATGATTTCCAGCACAGGGAGGTAGGCCAACTAGTGTTACTCAGCCTGTCACCCCTCCAATGGCTACTGCACGAACACCCAGCACATCTGGGACCCAATCCAGCAGTACTACCTCTGCAGCCCCTGCACTACCTGGGCCCCTAATATCAGGTAGCATTACCTTGGCA